>NC_143484.1:2922937-3194623 GCF_027475165.1 Benincasa hispida | reverse complement strand
ATATTATAACGTAGTTGAGTTGTCATTGGTGGTTCTCTTTTGCTTTGGTAAGGTATCATTTGATTCACCTACATAAATATAAAAAAAAACGTATCAATATATGATTATGTGTGAAGGAACCATTGAAGGTTCTTTAGCGGAAATAGGTTTGGACCAAAATCCCAAATTTTACAGAAATCATAATTTTACAGAAGAAACAAAAATTATGAATCAAATTAAAAAATACAGCATGCTTAAAGAAATTGAGAAAAGGATATTAGAAAGTCACCCTTGAACATCCAATCTTCTTCATGTATCCTCTTCTTCAAAATGTCACGAACTCAAAACCCCACATTGGACACCATCACTTGATTTCCTCTGTATTATTTGGGATGAGAATCCAAGAGTGTGTGGGCTTTGGCTTTCTGATGAGGGAAAGAATTAAGAGAGAAGAAGAGAGTTGAGAGATTGGGAGTTATTAACCTTTTTATAGAACTATTCTGTAAAGAACTAAAGGAGGAAGAAGATGATGAAAAACTAATGCCACAAAAAACTTCCCACTACCACGTAGTAGAGAGAAAAAGGGGGAGGCTCCCCAAAATTATTTTTCAAAAAATAAAATTAATTTTAATTAAAGACATTAATATAATAACCACTTTATCATATCATATATATTAAACTATATGTTATATCAAATATAACATATAACTTATAGTTTAATATTGTATCCAATAGAATATAACCTATAGTTTAATTCTCTCAACAATGATAATTAATATAAATCCTATTTATATTAAATTTAATTATATGAATCCAACTCACATAATTAATATTTGAATCATATTCAAATATTTATTTTCTCTCAAAGAAACTTTATATTATAATGTATGAAATAGATTATTAACTACATCATATATAATTAAAGTACATATAATTAATTCCCTCAATTAATTTTAGCAATTCAAATTAATCCAAAATTGATTCTCATTTGATCCCTGTTGAGCGACAGAGGGGACCTCATGAAGTTGTATATTGAAACGTCAATGGTACTTGAAGAATTAATTAAACTCTTTAATTAATTTACCCAATATCCATTAATTGTCGAGCACTTCACTAAAGACAGATAGCTGCACTATTTGCACTACAGATATATTTTTGTGTCTATTAGATATAACTAATCAACAGTGCGATAACCCTTCAAAAATTGCTCGTAACTACAGCTTGGCATTACCATTTTGCCTCTATAATTACATCTAACTCCTTAAGTACCACTGATTCCTTTAATGAACAAGAAATCATAGTTCAACTATAACTAAACACCTCTTAGGCCAGGAGAGAGTGTGACGCCACATTGTTTAAGCCCTGGAATTAGCCCTTAAGAGAGAAATTTACCAACTTACCCCTACCTCGAGGAAGAAGTGAATTCCGTCGTATGTAGTTATGTTTCCAACTCCCCATTCCGACGAATCCTCAAAATGGTAGGCTTGTTGAGTCGGTGATCTGGTCACTCTCACCCATACAAATCAAAGGACACCTTCATGGGCAGGAGATCATAACTCACTCAAGATTCAGGTCATGTCACCTATGGTCATCCTAGTGAAATGTAAGTCTCTATTATGAACGATATTATATAATGAGACTAGTCAATTTGTGGTCCAGTCTTCTACAAAATCCTTTGTATAGAATATCCCCACTCACATGTCTTCACATGAATGATCAGAATCAGATCATTTGTAGCACTTTACAACAATTGTCTGTTTCTACAAAGCGGGTCATACTCATAGTGTCACAAGGATAAGTTATCCAGTCTTATCCATCTACTACAGACCATTTAGGTTATCACTTAAACATGATACATCTGTATGTCTCTACATACATGTTTGAGCTACAAAAGATAACCTTGGATGTTAGTTTATTAGCTTGTGGGTTTAATATTACTAAATGTCAAATAAAGTATCTCATATTTTATTAAATAAATAAAATGTTTGTACCATATAATTACAAACTACAGGACCCTACGAGATTTAGGACACCAACCCCAACAATTTCCCACTTGTCCTAAAGCTAATGGGGTGTACAATATACAAGTCACACTAATATACAAGTACACAAAATAATAAACTACAACATAATACGTGCCTAGTACAAAATCTCGCACTTGCCCTATAATAAATGTGGCTTGTCCCGTAAACCCATACTCTGCAGGTGACCCTCAAACACCTTAGCCATGAGAGCCTTTGTAAATAGATCAGCAACATTGTGCTCTGAAGCTATCAACGTGATGATCACATCTCTTCGATTCACAATCTCTCAGATGAAATGATACTTCCGCTCAATGTGCTTCCTGCGTTTGTGACTCCAAGGCTCTCGAAAATTAGCCACAACACCACTATTTTCAAAATAAAGGGTGATGTGCTTTTACATATCTGGAATAACTTTCAAACCAGTCAAGAATTTCTTGAGCCATACAGCTTCCTTAGCAGCTGATAACGGGCAGAAATGCACGTTATCATAGTGCTAAATCCTTAAACAATGTTAGATTGCGTTGATGAAATATGTTAAATTGCGTCTATTAAGCATAAATTCTATAATATTGCGGTCGCATGCATCCAACGCATTAAAGCATTTGATCTTTACATTTTTGTGCAGAATGATGCGTTAAAGCAATGCAAATAATGCGATCATAGGAATACATTGGTCGAGCATAACTTCACTGCAAGACTTTGCATTGATCGTGCTCGCAAACATTCACCTAAGAAGAATCACCGCAACATGGTGGATGCATCCAAACGAAAAGACAATTAAGATCGATGGGACAGAAAGTTGACGGCAGTCGGATCCAAATTAAGTTGACAGCCGATAACGGTCATAAAGTACATCCAGCTTTATCAGTGACAATTATCCAACGCATCAGTCAAGAATTAAAGCTGTCCCATCTGTACAACCAGGAGAGAGAAGCCGCCTTTCACCTTTGATGCCCTATAAATACCAAGTGCCTTCTTCAGAGAAGGGGTTAAGCAATCGATTATTTCATTATTTTACAAGTTTGCGTCTCTGTCCATAGTCTTCTTTCATTTTAAGGTGGACGCAAGGAAGAAGGTGTGTTGGTAGATCGTTCTGGCGAGCTTGAGAAAGCACCGGAAGCTCCAAGACAGAGAGAGGGCCGACTCCTGCAAAAGCGGGAATATCTTTAGTTCAGAATAGGGATCCCAGTGTAAAAAGCCTCAGTCAGCAAGGAATTGCTACCAGGTTCTCTACCTTAACTTCCATTAGCATTTTGTACTTACTTATTTATAAGAATGGAATTCCTTTCTCTATATCTGTTCACTCCCTGTGATTCACGCATGAGTAGCTAAATTAGTTGAATGGGTTGAGAAGCATTTAGCTAGCACAACGAGAGAATCTTCATTCTTTGTGGTTATCTTGTTTATGTATGCTTCATTCGTCTATTAGAGATACTCCAGAGGGCAGTTTAAGGACAGGATCTAGACTTGGGAAGGTCAGGTCAAAATCTAGGTTTGGAAAAACTAGATTAGAACACATAAACGGGAGATAGGCGCTTAGGGATGTGCACTATTTGTTATCAACATATCGCATGCATCTTAGCAATAAGATATGATTGTATGCGGTCACCTTGCTTTCATGCATTTTACATCAACGCATAAGACAAGAGTAGAGACTTAGGAATAAGCTCTATGGACATTTTGCATGCAACACTTGCGTCCTAGATTTAGGAGCATCACATTTACATTGGAAAATGACTTGCTATGCATGATAGTAACATGATCACATAGTCTGACTTATTCCCAAGTAACGCTAGTAAAGATCTTCTCAATTCGTTCATCGCATACTCATTGCATCTATCAACGCAACTTTCGTTTCTCAAATCCGCTGCATTTATTTTATTTATTTTCAATGAACGCAACCAACAAACCAACCACCTTATTTATTTTACCGGTTACCGCAAAGTTTCATAAGAAAATTATCAACGCAAACTATTTTCACAAGTCCCTGTGATCGACCCTGGACTTACCAGGAAACTCAGAGGAATTTACACTTGAATTTCGCTGGAGAAACTTAAGTGCACAACATAATTCTATCAATGCATATCATCCATATTCTCCACTTAATAAAATAACACATCAGCAGCTTCGCAAGCCGCTACGTACTCAGCCTCCATGGTTGAGTAAGCAATGCACCCCTACTTGGTGCTCCTCCAGACTTCTGCTCCTCCTTTAAGAGTGAACATTGATCCTGATGTAGATTTTCTGGAATCGTTATTAGTCTGAAAATCAGAGTCCATGTATCCTATAAGGATCAAATCTTGGATTAGATTGATATCTACTAACTTGATCATGTAGTCCCTCGTTCTTCGTACATACTTGAGAATGTTCTTAACAATGTTCCAGTAATCAAATCTTGGATTAGATTGATATCTACTAACTATCCCCACTGTATAGTAGATGTCAGGTTTAGTATATAACATCGCATACACCAAGCTGCCAACAACCGATGCAAGGGGGATATGTCTCATTTTTTTTAACCTCTTGAGGTGTCTTAGGAAACTTTTCCTTACATAAGATAACTCCATGTCTGAAAGGGAGTAAACCTCTTTTAGAGTTTTGCATAAAAAAATTGACAAGCATCTTGTCAATGTACGATGTTTGAGACAGGGCTAGTGATTTGTTGTTTCAATTTCTAAAGATCTAAATTCTCAGAACAAACTGAGCCTCTCCCAAATCTTTCGTTTGGAATTGGGTCGGTAGCTAATTCTTAATTTCAGTCAGTAGACCTACATCATTCCCAATGAGTAGGATATTGTCTACATACAACACTAGCAAAGCTACTGACCTGTCGATGATCCTCTTTTATACACAAGGTTCATCAACATTTTGATCAAAGCCATAAGATTTGATCGCAATATCAAATCTTATATTCCAAGATCAAGAAGCTTGCTTCAATCCATAGATGGACTGATTAAACATGAAAACCTTTTGCTCTTGACCTTGGGTTATGAATCCCTTAGGTTACTGCATATAAATGGTCTTCTTAAGATTGCCATTCAGAAAGGCAGTCTTGATATCCATTTTTCAGATCTCATAGTCATAATATGAGGCAATGAACAAGAGAATTTAGATAGACTTTAACATGGCAACAGGTGAGAAATTCTCCTCATAGTCAACTCGCTCAACTTGGGTATAATGCTTTGCCACAAGTCTAGCCTTTAAGGTTTTCACCTTCCCATCAGCACCTTGTTTTCACTTGTAGATCCATTTGCAACTTGTAGGTTTTACCCAATTAGGTTGATCTACAAGATTCTAAACTGAATTGACATACATAGACTCCATTTTAAGATCCATAGCTTTGATCCATTCATTTTTGTTAACATCCTTCATTTCCTTCTTGTAAGATAATGGATGTTCAACATCTCTGTCAGCTACCATAGCTAGGATTTCTGTTAAATCTGTATAACGGACAGGTGGGTTCGCAACCCTCCCACTACATTAAGGTTCCCTCAACACTTGAGGTGGATTTGACCTACTAAATGATCCAACTTCAACAACTCTTGTTGAGTTGTTGGGTTCTTCAACAACTCTTGTTGAAATTTCAATAGTTTTTTTGGAAATTTCATTCAACACAATCTTACTGTGGGGCTTATGCTTCTTATGTGTTCTTCTTCTAGAAAGGTAGCGTTTATCGATGTTGGGTTTATTTCCTAAAACTTGTGGTTTGTAAATGATAAACCTATTTTTTGGAAATTCAATAAAGTCGTTATTAAATATATGAATTACTTATTTTGTTTTAGAAATAAATCCAATAAACTAAAAGATCCATGACTAGTACATGAGTACTTCAACTTCATGTGGAGACATAAGAGTGGATCAGGTTCGAGTAAATAGCCAAAATGATTGTATATGAATAAGGTTGGGTGCCTTATTCTGGTAACATTATCGGATTCAGCCCAGTTTGTAGTTGTTACAAAGAGTTGTAAAGTGCTACAGATGAAGTGATCTTGATTCGTACATGTGATGAAATGAGGAGTGGGGTGTTCTATGGAATGAGTTTGGACAAGATTGGACTACGAAATAAATCACTCTTACTTTATAATGTTGTTTACTGTTTAAGACTTACTATTTCACAACGAAGACCTAGGTAACTTAACCTGAATCCTGAGCTAACTATGAACTCATGTTTATTTAGGATTATCCTTTGATTTGCATGGGTGAGGATTGGCTCAACAGCACCGGCTCAATAAGCCTCCCATTTCAGGGGTAAGACCAGGTAGATAGCTGAGGACATAGGGTGCAAGATGGAATTCACTCCTACCCGTTTTAACTGCTGACTCTAGATCTTGAACAAGAGGCCCCATCCTCTCATTGGCTCGAGAGAGACTCAGTTTGATGATCAGATCACAAACTAATTGTTCATTAAAGGATCAGTGAGACTTAAAGAACAAGAGATAATCTCGAGGGTAAAACAACCATTTGTCCAAACCGTTATTACAAACAACCTGTGAAGGGTTAACTTACTAATGATGGTTATATAAAGTGGACACAATAAATCTATAGTGAGGGGAGTGCAACTCTGGGTTTTAGTGGAGTGACCCGATAGTTAAAGAATGGGGGTTAATTCGGTGTAAAGAGTTTAGTCAATTAATCTCGGATTGTTAGAGCCCATGATCTGTAGATCCACTAGGTCCCCCTACTGGCTCACAAATGGACCAACCTTAGAGTAGCGTGATAAGTTGATTTGAAACGTTCAAATTGGAATAAGTGGAATTAGTAATTATATGTGATATAATTACAAGTTTAATTTTGGAATTAAACGAAATTGGAGAATCGATTAATATTTAAATATGATTTAAATATAAAATTCATGTATAGGGATTCATAGTAGTGGAATTTGTGATTAATTAATTTAATATTTGATATTAAATTAATTATAATTAATTTAATATTTGATATTAAATTAATTATAATTAATTAAATTATTTTAATTAGTTATTAATTATTAATTTTATTAGAAAAATTAATTGTTGAATTAATTTTTTAAAATTACTTAAATTTCAATTTTTGAAAATAAAATTGATTTTGGAAATCAATTTGATAATTAAAAAAAAAATTAAAAATAAAAGTGGAAAATCCAAAATTTTGGGATTTTCCCACTTTCTTTGAAGTAGGTTAGCCACAATTCCATTACAATTCTCAGCAAATTCAAGGCAACAACTGTAGGTCATGCATGCTTCTTGGTTGCATGATAGTCATGCAATATATAGCTCACATTTTGAGTGGAATGCTTATGCAATTGTTGCTGAATTATAGAGAAATCAAGAGGTTGAAGAAGACTGTTCTCAAAGTAAAAACCAGAAAACCTTTCTCCAAATTCCCTTCAATTCAAGTTTATTTTGAGTCCCACAAATAAATCTAAAGCTCCAAAAGAATATTAGGGAAGACCTTGTGGTGGTTCACAACCAACTAAAAAGGACATTGCAGCTGAAGATCAAGATTGGAGAAGTTTTTCAAAGGTTTGAAACCCTCTTTTTAGTTTATGCGCATGCTGAATTTGAAGCCACAACAATTAATTATAATGGCTAATGATCCTTTCTTCTTCCATTGCATGTTTCCTTACTCTAACAATTGGTGTCAGAGCATCATTTAAGCATTCAATTCAGTTTAATTTTGGCTTGGTGGGTATTTTTCATAAGTTGTATGAAAATGATGAACTGATATGGTCTTTCTGAGTTTTGACATTGTTTTCTCTTCAATTATGTTGTAATTCTTATAATTGCCTCTTGATTGATGGGCCTTAATGTGTGATTAAGTGTCTTTAATTCCATTTGAGTCATTAGAGTTGCAATTAGAATATAATTGAAGAAAGAAGTGAAGAAGGTCAAGCAGCAGATCTATTTTTCCAGCCACTGCCCAATACTCAATGCACGACGCCTCATACTCGATGATATTTGCTAAAATACTCGATGCACGATGTCTCATACTCGATGGTATTTTGTGAAATACTCAATGCATGATGCCATACTCGATGGTACTTGAGGATGTTCTTGACTGCGGTCCAGTGACCCTATCCTAGATTAGACTGATATCTATTGACTATCCCCACAACGTAGTAGATGTCTTGTCTAGTACACAACATCGCATACATCAAACTGCCAACGGCAGATGCATAGAGGACCCGTCTAATCTCCTCAACCTCTTGAGGTGTCTTAGGACACATTTCCTTAGATAATATAACTTCATACCGAAAATGCAGTAGGCCCGTTTTGGAGTTCTGCATCGAATACTTAAGAAACATCTTGTCAATGTACAATGTTTGAGGTAGTGCTAGCACTTTGTTCTTTCGATCCCAAAAGATCTGAATACCCAAAACAAACTAAACCTCTCCCAAATATTTCATTTGGAATTGGGTCGCTAGCCAGTTCTTAACTGATGTCATTAGACCTACATCATTCCTAATGAGTAGGATATCGTCTACATACAACACTAGGAAAACTACTGAACTGTTGATGATTTTCTTGTAGACATAAGGCTCATCAATGTTTTGGTCAAAGCTGTAAGATTTGATCACAGTATCAAATCTAATGTTCCAAGATCGAGACGCTTGTTTTAGCCCTAAATGGACCGATTCAGTTTGAAAACCTTTTGCTCTTGACCTTGGGCTATCAATCTCTCAAGCTACACCATATAAATAGTCTCCTCAAGATTACCATTCAGAAAGGCAATCTTGACATCCATTTGCCATATCTCATAGTCATAATATTAGACAATGGACAGAAGGATGCAGATAGACTTTAACATGGCAATAGGTGAGAAAGTCTCCTCATAGTCGACTCCATCCACCTGGGTATAACACTTTACCATAAGTCTAGTCTTAAAGGTTTGGACCTTCCCATCTGCACCTCGTTTCCTTTTGTAGATCCATTTACACCCTATAAGTTTTACCCCATCAGGTTGATCTACAAGATCCCATATTGAGTTGAAGTACATTGACTCCATCTCGAGATCCATGGCTTTGACCCATTCATCCCAGTCAACATCCTCCATTGCCTTCTTATAAGACAACAGATCCTTTTCCTCGTCACCGGCTACCATAGCCAGGATTTCAATGAAACCCATATTGTGAACAAGTGGGTTCACAACCCTCCCACTACGTCGAGGATCTCTCAACTCTTGAGATGGAACTAACCTACTAGATGAACTTCCATCAACAACCCTTGTTGATAGAGCAGGCTCTTCAACAACTCTTGTTAAAGCTTCATTAGTTTTGTTGAAAAGTTCACACAACTGGATCTTATTACGTGGACTGTGCTCCCTCATATGATCCTCCTCTAGGAAGGTAGCGTTCGTCGACAAAAACACTTTTTTTTCCTTAGGATCATAAAAGTAACCCCCTCGTGTACCTTTGGGGTAGCCGACAAATAGGCACAACCTCGAACGTGGTTCCAATTTCTTTGGATTAGCCTCAAACACATGTGCTAGGCAACCTCATATGCGGAAGTGACGTAAACTAGCTTTACGCCCATTCCATAAGTCCAAAGGTGTTCTGGTAGCACTCTTGGAAGGAACACAGTTGAGGATATAAGCTGCAGTCTCCACTGCAAAACCCCAAAACGAGGTCGATAAGGAAGTGTAACTGATCATCAACCGAACCATGTCCAACAAGGTTCTATTTCTCCTCTTCGATACACCATTCTGCTAAGGTGTACCCAACGCTGAGAGTTGAGAAATGATTCCATGTTCTATCATATAGTTCTGCAACTCATAATTCAAAAACTCTCCACCCTGATCCAATCGAAGTATTTTAATCTGTCTATCCAATGCATTTTCAACTTCAGTCTTGAACTCTTTGAACTTTTCAAAGGATTTTGACTTCTATTGCATCAAATAAACATACCCATACCAAGAGTAATCATCAATGAAAGTGATGAAATACTCATAGCCTCCCCTGGCTCGCACATTCATCGGACCACAAAGGTCTGAATGAACTAACTCTAGAGGCTCCTTGGCTCAATAACCTTTTCCAGTAAAAGGTCTTTTAATCATGTTGCCTTCAAGGCATGACTCGCACACAGGTAAAGAATTTTCCTCTAACTCGCCTAGAAGTCCATTCTTCACCAACCTCTGAATCCTATTGAGATTGATGTGCCCTAATCAAAGGTGCCAAAGATGGGCATTTTCCTTAGGAGAAACCTTAAGTCGTTTATTTTGAGTTACAATAGTTTTAAACATCTTTATGTTATAGAGGGAATTTGTTGCTAACGGCTTTAGCACATACAAATTATTTTCCAGTTTTGCTAAACAAATCTCAACATTATCTTTAAGAATAAACACTTTATTCAAATCAAAGTGAAGAGTATATTTACATTCAATCAGACACTTTACAGAAATTAAGCTCCGCTTTAACTCGAGAACTATATAAACATCATTCAAAATGATAATTTCTTCTGTAAAGTCAATTGGATCCTCCCACTACCATTGCTGAGACGAGGTGCCCGGTGCCTACTCGCATCGTCATCTCACCAGCCTCAAGCTGCCGCCAGGATCTAATCCCCTAAAAAGAAGAACAAAAATGATTAATGGGCCCAGAGTCAATATCCAGGAAGAATCATCATTCTCCACTGAACAAGTTTCCAAAACTAGTAAATCATATTTACCTTGTGTTGCTTTGTCCTTAGCCTTCTTCTTCTCCTTTATCAAGCGAGGACAACTCTGCTTCTAATGCCCATTCTGGTTGCAATGGAAACACTTTTCTGTGTCAACCAGCGCTGGTCGCCTACCTCACTTCTTCTTCCCCTTCCCCTTACCATCCTTCTTCTTCTTCCACTTAGAAGTGTTAGAAGTAGAAGGTGTAGACTTAATCCCTAAGGTCGAACCTTGATGGAACTTCTTTAAAAATGAAGCAACATTCACCTCGCCTCCCTTCTTCTCCTTACTTTTCAGCAAGGATTGAAATGTCTGCAACTCGTGGAGAGTTGTAAGGGTATAGTAAACTTTGTTCAGTATGGCATTACTGACGAAGGCAAGAAGCTATCTGGCAATTAGAACAGAATGATGTTAACCTAGCTTCCCTCATCGATGCGTGACCCATTCATCTTCGACATATTGAAGTGGACCATCATGTTCAGAACGTGTTCATGAATAGATGTACCCTCCTCCATTTTGGAGTTGAAGATGCATTTTAGAGCTTCGTGCTTGAGCTGTCCAGACAGTTGTCCGAACATTCACTGTAGGGAGTCCATGATCTCACGTGCTAAGACCATAGGTTCATGCTTCTTGGCCAAAACGTCATTTAGACTTGCCAAGATGTAATTTTGGGCCTTTTCGTTCGCCTGTGTCCATCTCTCATAAGCCTCCTAAACATTTTGAGTGGTGTTTTGAGTCGGAATAGGAGAACACTTCTTTGTAAGAACGAATCTTAGATCATCGATGATCAAAATTATAGTTATCTTGTGTTTTCATCTAGTGTAATTCTCGCCAGTCAACTTATCGACGCTTAATAGAGCTAATGTGGTTGTAGCCATTACGTTGCTGAAAATGAAGAAACTTAGTAAGTCTATGCAATACCACTTTTAACACCAATTTTAGTTTTAGCAAAATATTTCCATGTACCTTAAGTGAAAAGACATCTATTCGCAATGATGCCCCAGCGAGGTAGGATAAAAGTCACCGGTGGGGTGACCAAATGCCCCTTCACTGGGATGAGAAATTCTCAACCATTAGGCAAAAACAACTCTTGTAACTAACACTAACAGTAACCATTTTTCGGTCCTGAACTGTTAACCTTTAACAATTTCGAGTAAGTGTAACCCCTTATTTTTTGGCCCTAGAGTCCCACCCTAATGCACCCACCGTAGGGAAAAAGCAGATTAGGACAAGAGACTAAAGAGACCTTATCTTATACAGGAGATCAGATAAAGAGTCATGCAAAACAACCATCCTAGAGAGGGACACTCCCAGGGTGCCTCGAGGCGATGCATAGAAACGTTATCCAACCTAATGAGAGAGACCATGGGATATGTTGTCATACGTCCTGCTCCCACTTACTATGAACATTCTCTCCATTCACCTTGGTATTGACCTACCAAAATACCATCCTTTAGAGGGACACTCCCAAGGTGGCTCGAGGTCGAGGATAGATCTCATGGTGTGAACATAAAGGGAGAAATGTGAGAGGTTTATGTGAAGTATCATATACGCCAAGTACCTCCCACTAAATGTTCTACATAGAGGTTCATTAACTTAGACCATCCAGCTACTGATTTTTTCTAAGTGTGTTTAATTTCCTAAAAAAAAACTCTTGTATTTGAAATTAAACAAGGTCAAGTCAAGTCCCATTAAACTCTTTAACAGACTATCCTCAAATTTGCATGCATGCATCAAATCTATCTAATTCATCTTTCCAGGTAGGTTCCCAGGAAGGGGTGTTCTGTTTCCATCAGCTTAAGTACCCCAGCCTAAACAGAAACTGCCTTAGACAAAAGGTCCCTTATAGATAGATTTGCTACATATTTAATCTTTTATTAGTCAATTTAATCCTATTAAATTGATTAAAAAATTAAACATTAGGTTTCTAATCTCATTAGAACTGTGATCTTAGGTCTATCTCCATCAAGTTTTAAAACCCTTTTATAATTTCCCTTATAACTCTTATAAAAGAAACAACCAAAACTATTCACATTGCTATGCATAACTCGGTATTTATAACTCTTATAAATGTAACCTATGTGTCATGCTTCATGCAATGTCCATTCATTACTATATATAACTCTTATATACTTGGTAATGAACTAAGCATACATGCTTCCATACACCCTTATACTATAACTCTTATAATATAAAGATGATGCATGAATATGCTTAATGCATGCATAAATATAACTCTTAAATTATATGATGCATGAACATCCTCTTAAGTAATTTAATCATGCAAATTACTGTATCATATCTCTTACAATATAGAGATGATGCATGACCAATGCATAACCTATGGTGGGATTTCAACTATATGACATACTATATGACATATAAAAAAACATACATCTTATGTACATTCACAAAATTAATGTACCGGGATGACTAGCCTCAAAAACCAAAAATTAAATTCCATCTATTACATGAAACCATTGAGCAAACCGTTTCATAAGCGAACCAGGTCTTGAACCACCCGGGCGAAGTCTTCCCTGATCGTTTACTAAATTGGGCGAGTAACCACGATCGCTTAGCTACGATCGAGTACCATTTACAATGTGATGAAGCATGAGGCCACTTAATCATTTAGCGCACTAATTTAAACAACGCAAGGCTAAATGATCGTCTAGACGACTACAATACTGTGAGGCATGATCGTCTAGTCGATAGAATAACAAATGCCAAGTAACAATTAACCCCCGATCATGTAGTCAGTGACTAAACGATGAAGCTTGTTGAGCTATATGATCGTTTAGTGTGTGCGCGTCTACATTGCAGCCGAGTATCCCATACTAAACGATTGCTAACCCCCATCGTTTACACGATTTGACCAATGCTTGATCTTCTTCATCCTTGAAGTAATACGCAACTCCTTGCCTTGAAGCTTCATCACGAGCGACCCACACTAACTCAAACACTTTGAATTACAGACTCGATAGAAAGTTAATAGTCCCAAAAACATAGGGGCCCTTACAATTAACTTTCAAATGTAAAAGAATTCAACAACTAGAGGCAATCATTCCAGAACTCCATTAATCCACATCCACAAACATATTTAACACTTAAAACAGAATGTAGACATGCTGAAACACCCACCAAGTAAGTAAATGTTATTCTATACATCAATGGGTTTGGAATATCAGAACTTGGCTTTGATACCAATTGAAGGAACTCTTATAAAAGAGAATTCATGAGAGGAAGCATGATCGATCCAAATTCATTGTGACAGAATTACAAGCATTCAGAAACATACAAACTAGTTATGCATTTTCTAACAAATTACAACATGCTTTAGTAACTAATAACAAAAGGGACGAGAGTCATACCTTTAAACAACTTTTCTTCAAAAGATATCTCGCTCTTGTGAAGATTTGGAATTCTCGCTATCGCTGAGAACACCCACCCGATCCCGCTCTCGCTGTCGATTAGAACACAAACAATCTTCTCCACGAATAAGTAACCTCTCGGACACCACCACTCAGCAACCTTAGTTTCTTGGAGTGAGAATCCGAAGGTGTGGGCTCTGTTGGGTTTGGTAAAGGGATGGAAGAAGGAAATAACCAAACTAAATGATTAAGTAAGTGGGAGAAGGTCTATCACATAGACACAGAAGATACTTGATTGGTTAGTAAATCTCGCTCTCATGAGAATCATCTACACGATCACCTAGTCTCTCGCTTAGATCGTTTACACGATCGTTTAGTAAATCTCTCGCTATTACACGATCGTTTAGAAATCACGCTAGATCGTTTATAAATATTGCTAGATCGTTTACACGATCGTTTAGAAATCTCTTTATCACACGATTGTTTAGAAATCTCTCACCATCATTTAGTACATCTCTGAGGGCTATTGATAACGGGCAGAAATGCATGTTATTACAATGCAAAGATATAAAACAATGTAGGATTGTGATGGTAAAAATATGTACAATCATGTCCAAAAGCATTAAGTTGAGAACATTGCGATCACATGCGCCCATCGCATTAAAGCAATTAATTTACGTATTTTGTGCAAGAAAATGCGTTGGCGCAAGGCAGAATTGCGATCCAAATAATTCAGCGTCCGAGCGCATTGGAAGATTGCGACCGCAAAGCTATGCGATCGTATGCATTCGCAAATATCTGCTCAAAGAGGTGGCCGCATAAAGACGGCGCATCAAGGTGAAAGCTTAATACATCACCATTGGACAGAAAGCTGATGATGGTCGAATCCAAATTTAGTTGACAAGTCGTTAACGACACACTGTAGCAAGTACACTCAACTTTTCAATGACAATTAATCAGCACATCAGACAGAGATTTAATGACATCCCATCAGTACAATTATTTGAGAGAAAATCTCTTCACCCTGAAGCTCTATAAATACTGAAGGCCACCTTCGTTAAAGGGGTTGAGCAGTTCAGAATTTTGGAGTTCTTTTTCGCCATATACATAGAGATAATAGATAGCTGTAGTCTGTAATTTTTATACTTAAAAGGCAGAGGTGAGTGAAGAGAGAAGATGCCGAAAGATCATTCTTGGTTAGCTCGAGAGAGTGCCGAGAAGCATTGAGAACAAAGAGAGGGCCGACTCTTACGAAAGCAAGAACATTCTTTTGGGCAGAGTAGGGAAAAACACAGTGTAAAAGCCTTTGGAAGTAAGACATTGCTACCAGGCTCACTATCCCTACTTTCCATTGTCATTCTGTATTCTTATTTTATTTATAAAATGGATTTTGTATCTCTACATCTGTTCACTCTCTTTACATTACGCATGAGTAACTAAACTTTCGAATGGGTTGAGAAGCACTTAGCTAGCATGACCTAAGATCTTCATTTTATGCAATCATCTTGTCTTATGTATGCGTCCATCACCCCTTTAGAGATACTTGAGAGAGTAGTCTAAAGAAAGAACCTAGACTTGAGAGAGTTAGGTTAGAATCTAGGCTTGAGAAAGTCAGATTAGAGCCGAATAAGCAAGGGATAGAAACTTAGAGATAAGTTTTGTTTGCTAACATGCATCGCATGCACCCTAGAAATAGGATAGGATAGTATGTGGTTGCCTTGTGTATGTGTGTCATTCACCATCACATAGACAAGAATAGAGGCTTAGACATAAGTCCTATAGACATCATCGTATACATCGCATGCATCCTAAAATTAGGAGCAATAGAATTTGCATTGAGAGATGACCTACTGTTATATGTGAGTAGCATGATCGCATAACTTGAACGCAATCTTAGGAAGTGTTAGCTAAATCCCTTCTCAACTCGTTCCCCGCATACTCATAGTAACTTTAATTGTTATTAACTCTTTTCTCAATTCCGCCGCATAGGATTTACATTTTAAACAAACATACCAACCAACTTATTGTTTTGATTGTTACTACAAAGGAATCAAAATTTATTGTCGCATATTGTCTCCGTAGTCCCTCTATTCGACCCTGGACTTACCAGGCAACCTAGTAGGATTTATACTTAGATTTTACTAGGAAAACTTGCATGTGCAACGCATACACCACCATCGCAAAATACACCATTATTTCATCATATTCACAACGCATCGGCTATCGTGTAGTCTCTTGCTTAAAGAAAAACGATTAAAAATTTTCTTAATGAAGCGATTCCTTACAAAATGAAAACATTTTTCATTTTTATCCTTTAGTTAAGAAAACTGAATATAACCTCCCACTTTCACGCACAGTTAAAAGAGAAACCACCAACAATTATCGTATAATTGTTTTGATTATAAATAAATATAATAACTAACTTATCATATTATATTTATAACCTATATTTTTAATATCACATCATATGTAACATTTAAACTATAGTCTTTTTCTCCTTTACTTTATATAAATCATATTTATATCAAATTTCTCCAATTAATTTATCTCATACATCATATCAATTATATCATATATAATTGAACCAGTTTAATTATGTCATATATAATCAAACTACCTTTTGTCAATTTGAACACTTCGAACTGACCTAAGAACTGATTATCAACTTGAATATCCATTGAGCTACCAAAAGAACCTTATGGACCTATAGTTTGAAGCTCCAACCGTACGTGAATATCTGACTACACTCTTTAGTCCCGAGATCCACCACCCGTTAACTATCAGGCACTCCATGAAAGACCGACAGTTGCACTTTTCTCACTACAGATATATTTTTGTGTTCATTGGATATAACCAATCAACAGTATAATAACCCTTCACAGATGCTCATAAGTACAACTCGGCCAATTTGCCATTTTTCCCCTATAGTTACATCTAACTCTTTAAGTACCACTGATCCTTCAAATGAACAATACATCATAGTCCTACTATTAGTGGACACCTCTCGGACCATGAGAAGGTGTGTGGCACCACATCGTTCAAGCCCCAGAATCAGCCCTTAAGGGAGCAATCTATCTACTTACCCCTGTTTCGGGGAAGGAGTGAAATCCATCTTGTGTAGCTGAGTTCCCAACTCCCCAATCAGACAAATCCCCAAAGTGGTAGGTTTGAGTAGACAATTTGGCCACTCGCATCTATGCAAATCAAAGGACTGCCCTCATAGGCAGGAGTTTCCAAATCACTTAGGATTAAGGTCATGTCACCTATGGTAATTCTAGTGAAATGAAAGTCTCTATCACGAATGGCGTTATATAACAAGACTAAACACTTTGTGGTCCGGTCTTATGCAAACAAAATATCTCATATTCATAGACAACGGTGAAGAAAATATCTCATATTATTATATCACAAGCGTTTGTTCATATAGGTATTTACAAACTACAGGACCCTACGAGAGTTTAGGGCATCAACCCCAACCCAACTTACTTCGTGTTACATCTAGCTTACACTTCTTAATCTGGTAAGGATTTTTTTTACAGTAGTTTTCAATATACATTTTCATAGTTAAATTTCCATTCCTTCTAGGATGACATGCATACATCATACCACAATAGTTACATTTAGCTTGTGGATCATCATCACTATATTTAGAACAAGTGATCCCATACCATAGATGAATTTTTCCTCTTTCTTCCATTTGCAGGCTTTGAAACTATCTCCTCAGTTTGATCTTTTGGTGGTGGTGGAGGCATCTCAATAACATCATCATTGGAATCATTGCTCTTGCTCATTGTGAATCCTAGTGGTTATAGGTAAAATTTGTGATGGTGCATATAAAATGCATATAACAAAATAAAGATCTTTAGTCTTTAGTATTATAGGTAAAATAAAGATTTTATTTGGATACAATTATTAGATAGAATTTAAATTGATATAACTCCAAAATTTAGGAATTGCCAGATTTAATTAGAAATTCCAAAATTTAGAAACTCCAAATTTTTTTATATTACTCCAAAATTTAGGAATTGCAAAATTTAGTTAGGTAAAATTGATCTATGAATAATAATAATAATAAGACAGAAACTCACACTTGTATGAATTAAATAAGAAATTATGAAGGATTAAGATTAGTTTAATTAAAAATTAATGAAGTTATGAAACAGCAGCAGAGCATAAATGTTCATGGCCTACAAAATTTATGTTGCATTTTGATGAACTTGTGCAAAATTGTAATGGTGTCTATAATTCTTGATAAAAAAAATAAATGAGAGAGATAGGAATGAACCTGAAAAATAGATCGGAGTCAGAGAGATGTCTGGTTGAGAAATAAAGATTGTGGTTTTATGCCCTAATTGAGATCAAAGACGAAGGAGAAAAAAAATAAAAAATCACATCTGAATCAAATAGAGAGAAAATAAACTGAGAGAAGGAGATACAAAAGCTCACTTGAGAACCGAAAAAAGTTGAGGTGCTGGCATCGGCGTGATCAGAATGGAAAAGATGGTGATGCAGGGGTAGTTAGGTGGAATCAGAACAAAAAAATCAAAAATCAAAACAGAGACTTGATGGCTGATGTAGTGGAATCTGTGTGGTTAGGGGTGGACAGTTGATGCACGATGTAGGGGAGGGGTGTTATCGCATGATCGAGAGGCAAGTGCAGAGTGGAATCGGCAATCGGGGAGATCTGGAGAGGAGAAGGAGATAAAGGCCGAAGGTTTAGTCATCAGTCAAGAGGGAGAAGGAGATGGAGGCCGAAGGTTTAGTCGTCAGTCAAGGGGGAGAATTAGATTTGAGAAAGTTTTTAGTAAAAACCCTAACCCTAAAACGTAAAAGTGTGCATATATATATATTAAAACGGTTCGGTTCGATTTCAGAAGCGGTTTTCGAACTCTGAACCGAAGCAAACTATTTAATTTCAGTTTTGGAATTCTAGCGGACCGTATCAAAACAAAATTTTTGATTTTTTTGATAATTCAGTTCAATTCGATTCGGTTTTTAAGTCGATTCGGCTTATGGGTTTCACTATTCACCCTTACTTCACAGATTATTCGTAATAATGGCTGGATCAAAAGTCGTTTTACCCTCGAGACAACATCTTACTCCTTAAGTCCCACTAATCCTCTAATGAACAATTGGTTTGTGATCCCATTACGAAACCGAGTCCCTTTTGGGCCAATGAGAGGGTGGGCCCCTTGTTCAAGACCCAGAGACAACACTTAAGGGAATAACCTCTCTACTAACCCTAAAAACGGGTAGGAGTGAACTCCATCTTACACCCTATGTCCCCAGCTATCTACCCGATCTTACCCCTGAAATGGGAGGCTTATTGAGCTGGTGCTATTGAGCCAACCCTCACCCATGTAAATCTAAAGATAATCCTGGATAAACAGAAGTTCATAGTTAGCTCAATATTAAGGTCAAGTTACCTTGGTCATCGCTTTGAAATAGTCAGCTTAAACAGTAAACAACGTTATAAAGTAAGAGTGACTTAATTCTTGGTCCAATATTATGCAAACCCATTACATAGGACGCCTCCACTCCTCATGTCAATATATGAATGAATTAGGATCACTTCGTTTGTAGCACTTTACAACAAATTGTAACAACTACAAAGTGGGCCGCATCCGATAGTGTTACTAGAATAAGGTAACTAGCCTTATTCGTATACTATAGACCATTTTGGCTATTTACTGAACTTTATCGACTCTTATGTCTCCACAAAAAGTTCATGTATTCAAATAATAGCCATAGATATTTAGCTTATTCGATTTAGTCTTTACAAGAGAAATTCACATATTCAACAACAGTTTTATTGAATAAACGTCAATAGCATCTTTATTGATAATAGAATATGTATAACATTACAAACTGCGGGTTTTAGGACATAGAACCCAACAAACTCCCACTTGGACTAAAACTCCAGTGGATTTTACATATATATACAAATATATATACAATGTTGATTAATAAGAGAATAAATACAATAAACTAGGGCATCAGATACCAGTACTTCTCCCACTTGCCCTAGTTTTATCTATTTCGCAGTTCTAGTCCTACTAGGTGACCCTCGAACACTTTAGCTGAGAAGGACTTTGTAAATGGATCAACCATGTTGTCTTCAGAGTCAATCTGCAAGACAATCACGTCTCCTCGGTGTACGATCTCCCTGATGAGATTGTACTTGTGCTCTGTGTTTTTCGCGCTTATGGCTTCTAAGTTCCTTTGAGTTAGCAACTGCACCACTATTATCATAATACAGAGTGATAGGCAGATGCATACTCAACTTCCATGGTGGAGTCAGCAATATAACATTGCTCGATACTCCTCCACACTATAGTTCCTCTGTTCAGATTGAATACTAGCCCCGAAGTAAATTTCCTAGAATCTATATTGGTCTGAAGTCAGAATCAATCTATCCAATAAGGATCAGACCCCTAGCCATACACGAGCATATAGTCCCTCATTCTTCCAAGATACTAGAGGATATTTTTAACGACAGTCCAATGATCTTATCCAGGATTGGACTGATATTTGCTGACAATTCCAACTGCATAGCATATGTGGAGGAGTACACAACATGGCATACATTAAACTCCCTACTACTGATGCATATGGAATCCATTTCATAATCTCAATCTCTTGAGGTGTCTTAGGACTCTGTTTCTTAGACAGATGAATTCCATGCCTAAAAGGCAACATACCTTTCTTGGAATCTTGCATTTTATATCAAGACAACATCTTGTCTATATAAGATGTCTGAGACAAGGCTGTCGTTCAGTTCTTGTGGTTACGAATAATTTGGACTCCAAGAACATACTGTGCTTCTCCTAAATCCTTTAATTGGAATTGCGTGGCTAGTCATGTCTTAATTTTAGCTAGAAATTCTACTTCATTCCCAATGAGTAGAATATCATCAGCATTTAGAACCAGAAAGCTACAGTTTTGTTGACAATCTTCTTGTAAACACAAGGTTCGTCAATTTTGTTCAAAGCCATAAGAATTGATTGCAGTATCAAATCTCATGTTCCAGGATCAAGACGCTTGTTTTAGCCCATAAATGGTTTTATTAAGCTTGCAAACCTTTTTCTCTTGACCCTGTGCAATAAACCCCTTTGGTTGAGACATATAGATACTTTCTTTAAGATAGCCATTCGAAAAAGTTGTCTTGACATCAATTTTTCCAAATTTCATAATCATAAAAAGTGACAATGGATAAGAGTATCCTAATAGACTTGTTCAGGGCAACCAGAGAGAGGTTTCTTCATAGTCTACCCCCTCCCTTTGGGTAAAGCTTTTTTCCATGAGTCTAGCTTTGTAGGTCTGTACCTCATCAGCTTGGTCTCGTTTTCTCTTGTAGATTCATTTGCAACCAATTGGTTTTACCCCTTCTTGTTGATTTACAAGATCCTAGACTGAATTGAAGTACATTGACTCCATTTCATGGTTGATGGCTTTTATCCACTGGTCCTTATCCACATCACCCATTGCTTGTTTAAAAGTCAATGGATCCTTTAAGCCATCATTAGGTATGACGACTTTAGTTTTGGTTAAAACCATGTAACGGTCAGGCTGCTGCACAACCCTCCCACTATGACGAGGCATTCTCAACTCTTGAGAAGGATGTGAAGTATTAGTTTCATCAACAACTGTTGTTGAAGGACCTGCTCAATCAACAACACTTATTGATCTATTTGTAGTTTCTCTGGTCATCTCATTCAATACTAGCTTACTATGAGGTTGATGATTCTTTATGTGGTCTTCCTTTAGAAATGTTTCATTTGTTGATACAAATACTTTATCTTCTCGAGGATCATAAAAATAACCACCTTTTGTCTATTTGGGATAGCCTATAAATAGACGTACCTTTGAACGACGTTCCAATTTTTTAGGGTTTTGTACCAACACATGTGTTTGATAGTCCTAAATCCTGAAGTGACGTAAACTACTTTTACATCCTCTCTATAACTCGTAAGGTGTTTTTAAAGCACTTTTCAAGTGAACCCTATTCAAAATATATACAGCAGTCCCCACTGCATGTCTTTAAAAAAAATTTGGCAACTGGGCATAACTCATCATAGAACGAACCATGTCTAACAGGGATCTATTTCTCCTTTCTCCTACACCATTTTGTTGAGGTGTGCTAGGTGTTGTGAATTGTGACTGAATTTCGTATTCTATCAAATAGTCCTGGAATTCAAGTCCATGTACTCACCACCTCGATCTAATCGAAGTGTTTTAATATTTTTACCTAATTGATTCTCAACCTTTGCCTTATATTCCTTGAATTTTTCAAGTGTACCGGACTTATGATGCATTAGGTAAATATAGTCATTCCTTGAATAATCATCGATGAAGCTGATGAAATATTCATATCCTCCTCTCGCTCAAACATTCATCAGACCACAAAGATTCGAATGTACTAGCTCTAAGAGTTCTTTGTCTTTAAGACCTTTTCCAGTAAAAAATCTTTTGGTCATCTTTTCCTCAAGACAAGATTCACATGGCAGTAAAGAGCTTTCTTCTAACTAGTTTAGAAGCTCTTAACCAATTTCCCAATCCTATTAAGATTAATGTGACCTAGTCTTAGGTGCCAAAGATAGGCATTTAGAGAAATTTTTCGTTTCAGCTATTTTAAACATCTCTATATTCGAAACAACATTTACTTCAGTCGGTTTTAACACGTATAATTTATTCTCTAGATTTGCATAACATACTTTATTACCTTTTGAAAGAATGAACATTTCATTATATTCAAACGAAATTTTGTAATTTTGTTCTAGCAAACATGAGATAGAAATTAAATTCCTGTTCATAGAAGGAGTGTCTATCTCCAACAAATAACTTTATATCTCCCACTACTTTAGCCAAAACAACCTCCCTGGTCCCTACTTTAAAGGTTGCTTCGTCTTCTGTAAGTTGTCTCCAGGAACTAGTCTCCTGAGCAAAAGTACAGATATGATTAGAATCATCTGAATCTAATATCCAGGTTAACTTATCATTTTCTACTAAGTACGTCTCAATGTCAAGTGCTTTTGCAGAAAAACAGGAGATTGAGGACATTTCTCTATTAAAACATAGTCGAAAATGGTTTAGCTATAGAGTAGTGTGATAAGTTAATTTGAAGCATTCAAATTAGAATAAAAAAGAATTGGAGAATATATATTTAAATATGATTTAAATATATGAAGATGAATTTGTGTAAAAATTAATTCAATATTGGATATTAAATTAATTAGAATTATTTAAATTGTTTAATAATTAATTATTTATTTTATTAGAATTTAATTTATGAAATTAATTTGTAAAATTAATAAATTATGATTTTAGAAATCAAATATGATTTTAAAATCAAAATTAGATTTTGGAAATAGAAAAACACAAAAAAAATGGAAAATTGGATTTTTCATCTTCAACTTCAAGTTGCTCACAAAGAACCCACCTCTTCAACCTTCATTTACTCCAAGAATGAGCTGCATCCCATGCAGCAAATCTGGTCTCTTTCTAAAATATTTCTAATGCTTAGGGACCACAAATTTAACCTTAAAATAGACTTTACTTGTTTCCAGGACATCGCATGATTTATTTCAAAACTTTTTTCCAACCGGGGTGTTTCCAGATGATTTTTATCCTTGCGCGCGTTAGATATTCTTTTTGTGACCTTCCGCTGATCCAAGTGCCTAGCCTTCATTTTGGCCTGCCCCCACGGGTGTCATGCGAGCATCCAACTCCAAGCAAGGCGCTCTTTCTTAGTCTAAACTCATGCCCATTTTACTTGGCAGCAGGGTTGCGATCACTTGATTTATGTGTTAATCACGATTCCCACCTTCGTTTTGGCTTGCCCCCATGGGTGTCATGGGACATCCAACTACGAGTAGGATCCGATCTCAACGTTATGATTTTTTATTTTTTATTTTTTTATTTTTTATTTTTTTTATTTTTTTTATTTTTTTTAAGTCTCTAAAAGTAGCAAGGTTGAAAATAAATGCTAGCACCCCCAAATTTATACACAACAATATCCTTATTGCTGATAGACTAAAATAACTTGTGTGATGCTCTTAGAAAATTTCATAAAAATCATTTTGGAAGAAAGCTGGTGGACCACAATTAAGTTGACTCTAGTACATGCGGTCAGAAATAAAGGCATGAGTTTCATCATTGAAATCATAATTGGTACAAGGAAGAATGCGGTGACTAAATAAAGTGATCAAAATTTGATTGCGTCAAACTAAAGTGGATACGATGATAAAATTAGCAATATTAAAACGAGATACGAGAGTGTAAAATTTGGAAAAACAGTCAAAGAAAGATATAACTCCCAAATTTGCTCTGTTGCCCGCATCATCTGTGATCGCATCCTTCTTTGCGGCGGGTTGATTCCTCGATTGCGATGGGCTGAACGAATTGGTCACATTTTTTATGTTATCGCATAGCTCCACTGCAATCGTTTACTGCGATCGCTGCTAAAAATCGATAGGGTAAAAAAAAAAGGTATGAAAGATAGAGTTGGAAATTTCAAAGAGTAGTGTTTGTTCAAAAAGCTTAAAGTAAGTTCATGAAAGAAAGATATAAAAAGGATACTAAAAAAAATGAGTCCCTGATGAGTTTATGTCGCCTATCAACACAGAGACTGCTTGTTTCTTCTTCAATCTGGATTTTTCAAGTCCATGGAGGTTTCCTCTCCTTTTCTTGATCCTCTGAGATCTTGATCGCCTCAATCCAGAGCTTCTTCCCATTAATGCTCATCATCATTTCTCCCTTGCGCACATCAATTCGAGCACGACCAGTCGATAGAAATAGTCGTCCCAATATGATAGGCGCATCTTCGTCCGCTTCATGATCCAGAATGATGAAGTCTGCCGGTAGAATGAATTTATCAATTGAGACTAAGACATCCTTCAACTATCCCTCAGGGTGTACTCGAGACCTGCCTGCAAGCTGGAGAGTCTCCATCGTGGGCATTAGTTTTCCCACATTCAATTGTTTGAAGATTGAAAGTGGTATTAAATTTATACTCGCCCCAAGATCGCATAGTGCTTGATCGATGTAGACCCCTCCAATTGAGCAGGGTGTCGTGAAGCTTCTTGTGTCGCACATTTTTTATGGGATTATAGTGTTTGATCTTTGCGTTACGCCATCGTAGCGATCTTTCCTTCATTATTCTGCTTTTTTTACAATCTTTTTGGGAATGGTGATAGTTGTACCTGCTTTATTTCGTACTCTAGAGGCTTGGGGGTGGACGCAACTTCCAGTTTCATCGTCTTGGGCTCTTCTGATTCTTGTGTCAACGAGTTCTTGGGTTTCATCACATTTGATTTGGTCCTAATGGGCTCTTTCCCTTCTTCTGCTATCGTCTTTTCACTTAGCAAGGAGACTACTAGGCATTGCTTCTTTCCAGTGTTCCCCAGGTTGCGAGAGAGCTCAGTTGAGCTCGACAACGTCCCTTGCGGTATATTTTTAAGCTCTCCCGCAATCTGTCCTATTTGGATCTCCAGATTGTGGATAGAAGTCGCCTGATTCTGGAGGACGGTTTCATTCTTCTCAATATACTACTTTAATAGGCTCTCATGATAGGAAGATGGTGGTGCTTGCGAGCTGCTGGCTTGATGTTGCGATTGACCGTTCGTTCGCTGGAAAAATCCTTGTGGCCCTTCTTTTTGCACCATAGGTTGATAATTTTGTTTTTGGGTATTCTTCCAAGGGAAATTGGGGTGGTTTCTCCACCGGGGTTGTATGTGTTAGAGAAAGAATTGTTCTTTACGAAGTATACCGACTGTGGGTTCCTCAGATATTCTTCCATCGGATGTGATTCTCCACAAGTGGCACAACTCGTGCTCGTCTGATCAATTGTGTTGACTTGCACTCTTTGTGGTCCAGGGCTATTGATTACGATGCCCTATAACAGATTAATCGTCGCATTCATTTGATTTTGTAGAGATGCGATGGCCCCATTGTTTGTGTCACCTTCTCGGATTTTTAGTCGTCGATCGCTTTCGCGACAATCTTCATGATTCTTTGATATGCGATCAAGAATCTTTTTAGACTCATCATAAGTTTTGTCAAGCAGACCACCAGCTGCTGCCGCATTGGCAGCTGTCCACGATGCAGGGTTCAAACCGTGATAAAATATCTCCATCTAGAGACAGTCAGGTAAGCCATTATGTGGATAATCTCGCACCAATCTCTTAAACCTCGCCCAGGCATCACTGAGCGATTCGTCAATTTCCTGTTCAAAGTTTGTAATCAACTTACTCCTTTTTGCATTCTCTGTAGGAGGGAAGTATTTCTTCATGAACTTTTCCACAACTTGTTCCCACGATGTTATCTCCCCTGGTTCGAGAGAATAGGCCCATTTTCTTGCTTGGTCGCATAACGAAAATGGGAACAACATTAGTCGAATTCTTCAGCTGAGATGTTTGGGAACACAAAAGTGTTACAAATTTCGATGAAACTCCAGAGATGGGCGTGCGGGTCCTCGCCATGCCTTCCACCAAACTGTTTGGCTATCTGAATCATCTACAGAATAATGATGATGGGAAATTAGAAGTCAATTTTACTCGACAACCAAAATCCCATGGACGCGGTATGTGATACATGTTCCTAAGATATGCATTGATAGTCATGCGTTGGACTGATAATGTGTTAATGAATGTATGCAATGACCATGCATCCTACCACAAGTTTTCTTGCGCTCACGCCAAGTATAACGCGAATGCAAGTTGCTCGAGTAATCCAAGGTAGAACACAGGGACTTGTAGCTATATGTATGCGGTGATGTGCATGCAGCGGTTAAATAAAAGAATGTTGGAGGGGTTGCTAAGTTAATCCTACTCCTACTCCTACTCCTATCTAACAGACCATGTAATGAGAATATGCATGAGAGGTAGAGATACAACAACACTTGACATGAAATAAATGAATGGGAAAATAGATAAAATACGAAGATGTTTTCATTGCAACCCTTAAGAGTGACCGCAAGGACAACCTTAGTCAACACAAGCCATGCGATCATGCAACACACAATACAATAGTAAACCACCTCTCAGTGCGAATGCTACATCTTCTAATGCTAGAACGCATATGATATATGCAATAAGTCTATAGGATCTACACATAAGCCTTTATTCTTATTTATGCGATGAAAAAATGACACACATACAAATAACTCGACCACATAATATCATTCCTATTCCTAGGGTGCATGCGATGCAGGTTAACAAACAGAGCTTATCTCTAAGTTCCCCATTCTTGTCTATGCGTTCCAATCCGCTCCCTCGAGTCTTAGATTTAGGTTTTAGACTACTCTCTCAAGTATGCCTAAATGATGAATGATGCGCTCATAGAACAAGGTAATCGCATGAACTTGGTTGACCTAAGCTTATTCCTATCTCTAGTGAACAATGCATACATTGCTTAATGCGACCAACCACTTACCCTCTCGAGCAGTTGGCTATTGCTGACTTTACTCATTGACAAGCAATGCGTTAGCCTATAGACAGGCGTTTCCACAGCTTCACACTAAGCAAATAAGGTTACTCACACACTCAGGCAACGCACACCTCTCGGTATGTTGCTACATGCTTCATATCCCTAATCCACATGACTAAGTATGCAATACCCAAGCAATCTCACTAAGTGTTGCAATGAAAGTAAAGATGCTAAGCAAAGAAGATGGAGATGGAGTCGAAGGAAATAGAGAAATGCATTGAAAGCAAATTGTATTAATTCCTTAATCACAAAATGTCATACAATACAATATAAGAAAAGAAAGGAAAATGAAATGACCGGCTGGAAGTAAAGACTTGCTTCCAGCGGATGTGCGTCAAGTCTGCCGGTGGTGCCATAGATGGGCGGAGGAACTGACTCTCTGGAGATCTAGCTCCGGTCGAAGGCTCTGGTCGTCACTCGGAATGGATGAAGGAGGTGAAGAACTCTCAGCGTCTTTTCATGCATTTTGTCTGGATCACAAGGATCTGTCCTAAGTGAACCTCAGGCGAAAACCTTGGATTACTTGAATTTCTGCTCATCGGCTTCTATTTATAGAGCTTGGGTCGCCGACAGCATTAATTGGACTACTCTGAGTCTAACGTTTGGCACATTAGTCCTTTTTGAACCTCTGCCACTAACGGTGTGCTAGGTGAAATGTTAGCATCAGCTTTGGATTTTCTCGAGGTAGATGCATTGATGCGTTCATTCCACCTACCTTGCGTTGATCCTATTAGAATGCGTTGTCGCATAGCCGCAATCACTCAATGGCCGCATTCGTTTGATACTGTAACTCTACATGATGACCGCAATCGCTTGACGAGCGCAACTCCCATGCGATGGACGTATACGACTGATTACTGCAACATCCATGTGTTGATCGATGTGTTTGCCTTTGCGATGGAGTGTTTCTTCGCATGCGGTCGTCTATGTAGTGGTCCGATTTTTGCGTTTGCATTCATTTCCTGCATTAGCAATAAAAATAGAACATTGAATGTATAGTTAACACAAAATAACGGGTTGGCTGAGTTTTGACATGCTGATCAACGCAAGCTCATTTTTTTTGTGAACTTCTAACATGATTGCCGCATATTCTGCCTAACAACCTTCATAATTTTAAGTAAAAGGCCTAAGATGACATGCATTTCTGCATGTCATCACACCCCCAAAGTTGGACTCATGATCCCTGGAGAGAAATCATAGAGGTTAAGCGACGCATAGTCCCGGATGGGTCTATTGCGGCCGTTCGCCAGGATAATGGGGTTTGCCATGATGTTGTTTATGTTTGCGGCTCTTTCTTCTGGTGTTTCCGCCTTTCTAGGATTTCTCTCTTGCTGTTGTTGGCAGTTGTCTCTCTGTCTTCTTCGGATCGTTCCTTCAATCTTTGGGTCGTAGTTGGGCTCAAGATTGTGTCCTTCGCACATGTGACACCTACTTCTTCCCTTACCAAAGGAATGGCAGTGCATAGAGGTCGAAAGCTGCAAAGAAAATAAAAAGGTTACTGTTAGCACATTATATACTGCCGTAGTCCCCGACAACGGCGCCAAAAAGTTGATGCATTGTAAATGTGATGCGATTATGGTATGAAGTTATGGTGATGTGTTATGCATTGCACATGCAAGTTTTCTTAGTAAAACCCAAGTATAAGCCTCCTCACTAGGTTTCCTGGTAAGTCCAGAGTCGAACACAGGGACTATTGAGTTAATATGCGACCGTAAATTTGATTCCTTTGCGGTGGTGAAAACAAATAAGTTGGAAGGTGTTTTGATTAAGTA
Organism: Benincasa hispida; assembly: GCF_027475165.1. Lineage (NCBI taxonomy): Eukaryota > Viridiplantae > Streptophyta > Magnoliopsida > Cucurbitales > Cucurbitaceae > Benincasa > Benincasa hispida. Next base: position 3,165,361 of record NC_143484.1, on the reverse strand, counting down.
TATTTCCTATGCGACAAAGTTCGAATAAAGAGTTGATGAAATCGAGAATACAATGAGTATGCAATGAACAGGTTGAGAAGGGGTTTAGCTAACACGTCCTAAGATTGAATTCAAGTTATGCGATCATGCTACACACAAACAACAGCATGTCATCTCTCAATGCAAATGCCATAATTCCTATTTCTAGGACGCATGTGATGTATACAAAAATGTCGATAGGACTTATGTCTAAGCCTCTATTCTTGTCTATGCGATGATGAATGATGCACACATACACAAGGTGACCGCATACTATCATATCCTATCTCTAGGGTGCATGTGGTGCGTAATAGCAAACAAAACTTATGTATAAGTTTCTATCTCTTGCTTATGCAGTTCTAGTATGACTCTCTCAAGTCTAGATTCTTTCTTTAGACTACTCTCTCAAGTATCTCTAAAGGGTGAATGACGCATACATAAGATAAGATATCGCATAAAGTGTAAATCTTACATCATGCTAGCTACGTGCTTCTCAACCCATTCGAAAATTTAGCTACTCATGCAAAATATGGAGAGATTGAACATAGTTGAAATGAGATTTCCATTGTTTATAAATTAAATGCAGAATACAAAATAGCAATAGAATGTAGAGATAAGAAGCTCGGTAGCAATGTCTTGCTTCCTGTGGCCTTTTACACTGTCTTTTCACTTCAACTCTGCTCAGATGAATTTACATGCTTTTGCAAGTGTTGGCCCTCTCTCCCTTTTGTAGCGCTTCCTGGCAGTCTTTTGAGCTGTCCGGGAATGACCTCTTAGCATCCTTTTCTTTTGACTCGTCTCTGTCTTTTAAGTATAGGTATGAACAGACTAACGACTATCTATCTTCTATATGATCTATCTTATTTATATGGTGATCCCCTTTACAATGGTGGCCTCCGGTATTTATAGAGCTCAAGGCGAAGAAGTTTTTCTCTCTAATGATTTCAATGATGGTCGGTCATTAAATCTCCTGATCTGATGCGCCGATTAATTCTCACCGAAAGTTGAGTGTACTTGCTACAGTGTGGTGTTAACAGATTGTCAACTAAATTCGGATTCAACCGTCATCAGCTTTCCATCCCATCATGATTTATTATGTTGTCACCTTGATGCGCGGTCTTTATGTGACCACCTTCTTGAACAACTTATCGCGATTGCATACGATCGCATGACTTTGCGATCACAATCTTTCAATGCGCGCGAACGCCTAATTCCTTGGATCGCAATTTTACTTGCGCCAACGCATTTTTCCTGCACAGAATAAGTAAATTAGATGCTTTTATGTGATGGGTGCATGCGATCACAATTTTCTCAGTTTAACACTTTTGGACATGACTTTGTATATTTTTACCGCCGTATTCCCTCATTGTTTTACTTATTTATGCTGTAATAACGTGCATTTTCTACCCGTTATCAACAACCCGCTGTGTAGAGGTTTGCAAGGGTTGTAAACTATTATAGATGGTAAATCCTAACAATTCATGTGGAGACATGCAAACGGGGGTATCCTATACAAAGAGTTTGTATAAGACCGGACCACGAGATGACTAGACTCTGTATATAACGCCGTTGATACTGGAGACTTACATCTCACCTAAACGAACATAGGTGACATGACCTCAATCTTGAGTGTTTTGGGAACTTCTACCTTTGAGGGTAGTCCTTTGATTAGTATGGGTGAGAGTGGCCAGATTGCCAACTCAACATGCTACCTTTTTGGAGACTTGTCTGATTTGGGAGCTGGGAACTCAATACACAAGATGGAATTCACTCCTTCCCCGAAGTAGGGGTAAGTAGATAGATTGCTCCCTTAAGGACTGATTCCAGGGATTGAACATAGTACCCACAGCTTCTCTTTGGAAGAGAGGACTCGATCATTGTAGGATTATGACTTATGTTCGTTAAAGGGATCATTGGTACTTAATGAGTTAGATGTAACTACAGGGGCATAACGGTTATTGGCCGAGCTGTACTTACGAGTGGTCTATGAAGGGTTGTTGTACTACTGATTGGTTAAGATGAACACATAATATATCTGTAGTAAGGAGAGTTCAGCGGTCGATCGTTAGTGGAGTGCCTAGTAGTTAACGGATGGTGGATCCCATGGCTAAAGAGTTTAGTCAGCTATTCACGAATCGTTGGAGCTTCGAGCTACAGGTCCATAAGGTCCCCGTGGTAGCTCAATGGATTCAAGTTGAGGATCAATTCTTGGTGTTGATTTGAAATGTTCAAATTGAAAAGAGGTAATTCGATTATATATGATATGATCGGTATGGTGTATGAGATGCATCCAGTGGAGAATTAATATAAATGAGATTTAGATTAAGTGCCATGGAATAGAAAAAGAGCTATAGTTTGTATGTTTCATGAGATGAAATATTAAAACTATAGGTTATAAATATATTATGGTAAGTTAATTATCATTTATATTCATAATAATATTAATTATTGGATAATTATCTGTTTTTCTCTAATAACCAATTGAGTGGGAGGTTATTGGTGGTTTCATGGTAACCATGAGTTAAAAAGAAAAATGTTTTCCTATTTTTAGCAAGAAAAAGATTTAATGTTGTTTTGAGATTTTTCTAATCTTGAAAAAAATACTCATGGAGAAATTGTAAAGTAAATTAGATTTACTAAGCGACAGCTTAGAGTTAGCTAAACGATCATGGAGTGTTCTTAGGCGATAGACACTCAACTAAGCGATGTGCTAAACCATCACATAGCTTTTGCTAGATGGTCGCATAACATTTCCTAAACGATTGAGCATCAACCTATACGATATGTTCTTCCATCTCCCACTTGCTCAATTGTTTATATGATTATGGTTTCTCCGATTTTCTACCTCAAACCAAGTCCACACAGAGACCACCCTCTGGATTCTCACACTGAGAATACCAAGGCAACCTTCTTGGTGGTGTCATACTCAATTCGACATTGTCGAGATTCTATGTCGGGTGTTCGCGGTGTTTGGGGTGTTCGTGAACTTGGCAATCGCTTACATCGAGTGCATGGTGTTCAAGCTGTGTAGCGGTCGTGTTGGATGAGCGTTCGTGTTTTGCTGTGCGATGATCGAGCATTCGTGATCAAGGAACTAGAAGATGAGAGTGCAAAAGTGGGTTGATTTTTGTCCTTGATCTTTTCTATAGCATGCTGTAATATTGTATTTCGCATAACCGTATGTTTCCTTTTATGATTGTAAAAGTAATGTTCATATACGATTGAAATTTGGAAAGATCATTCCACTGCTCATGGAACTCCTCGTGTTTGATTCCCTTCATGCTTCATGATCATTACAGTTGTATCACCGCGACCCTGGCATCATTAATCGAAGTGCCGGCAAGCACTTAGACATAACGCTAAAGCACCAGGCAATATCACTTAAAGTGTCGCGACACTGCATGGTAGTGTCATGGCATGCCATCATGTCCGGTCTCTACCTTAAGTTCGAAGCATTACAGCACTAGAGCATAGTGTCGTGATGCCATCTCCCAGAACACCCTTTCAACCTTAGAGTGTCGTGGCGTTGCAGTATGGCGTCGCAGTGCTGTTGCACAAAACACTCTAAAAACCTAGTTTTCAGCTTTGTTTTCCGGTTTTCTTTTATATCATTTCCTTGTCATGATCGACATGGGTTTACACACTTAATTAACAGAACAAAATTCCTTAAACAATGGGCCTTTACATTGATCAAATCAACGAAAACTGTAAATCTAAATTTCAAAGATTTTGTAAACATGTATTATGCAATACCTTCGTACATCACATGTACAGTAAAGCTACACGCCATGTTTTTCAAACTTTCATTCTAAACCAAAATAAAAGCAACATTGGCTTTGATACCAATTGATGAGATCAAATCCCACAGTAGAAGCGATTGATCGCTTTTGCAATATTTTGGTTGAAATTAAAATACAGATAAGTGAACATTAAATTACAGAACCATTGAAGCATCATGTAATTCATTACGTTAAGCATGAAAAAGGAAAAGATGAATTACCTTTGAAGACCATTCTTTACTTATCTAAACCTTCTCCTTCACTGTTGTAGATCTCTTCCTTCACTAGGAACACCTCCAAAAAGTCTTACTCACTATGACTCTAGCAAAGATCGACTTATGGGTGCCTCTTTTGAGGGATGAATGAAAAAACACGATTAATACAATCCTTGTGGTGGACGATCCAAAATTTTTCTTATCTGAGGAATGTCCTCAAGTTCCTAGACCAAATGCATCACAAACAGTTCGAGATGCATATGAAAAGTGAATGAAGGCCAATGATCATGCCAAAGATGTATGTCTAGCATGCCTAATGTTTTAACCAAGAAGCACAAGAGCATAGTGACTTACCATCAAATCATGGAGTCACTTCATAGCATGTTTGAGCAACACTCTGCTTAAATCAAGCATGATGCTCTCAAGTTCATCATCAATGCAAGAATGAAGGAATAACCTAAAAATAACCTCCTCTCGTTCCCTTGGGGTAGCCTACAAATAGGCATAACCTCAAGCATGGTTCCAATTTCTTAGGATTAGCCTCAAGCACATATATTGGGTAACCCCATATACGAAAATGACATAAACTAGCTTTATGACCATTCCATAACTCCAAAGGTGTTCTGGCAACACTCTTAGATGAAACACAGTTAAGGATATAAGCTGTAGTCTCTACTGCATAACCCCAAAAAAAGTCAGGTAAGGAAGCGTAACTCATCATAAATCGAACCATGTCCAATAGGCTTCAATTTCTCCTCTCTGATACACTATTATGCTGAGGTGTACCAGGTGCTGAGAGTTGGGAAACTATTCCATGTTCTATCATATAGTTCTAGAAAGAAGAATCCAAAAACTCTCCACCTTGATCAAATCGAAGTGTTTTAATCGTTCTATTTAATGCGTTTTCAACTTTAGCCATGAACCCTTTGATCTTTTGAAAGAACTCATCCTTATATTGCATTAAATAAACATACTCATACCTTGAATCATCATCAGTAAAAGTGATGAAGTATTCATAATCTCCCCTGGCTCATACATTCATTGAACCATAAAGGTTTAAATGCACTAGCTCTAGAGGCTCTTTAGTCCTATGAACTTTTCTAGTAAAAGGCCTTTTAGTCATTTTGCCTTCAAGGCATGACTCACACATAGGTAAAAAATTTTCTTCTAACTCCCTTAGAAGTCAATTCTTTACCAAACTCTCAATCCTATTGAGATTAATGTGCCCTAATCTTAGGTGCCAAAGTTGGGCGTTCTCTTTAGGAGAAATTTTAGTCTTTTATTTTGAGTTAAGACAGTTTTAAACATCTCTATGTTATGGAGGGAATTTATTGCTTACGACCTTAGCACATACAAATTACTTTCTAGTTACGCATAACGAATATCAACATCATTTTTTGAAATAAAAACTTTATTAACTGAAAATCTTAGTTGGTATTACATATGAGCAACAACTTTATAGAAATTAAGTTCCTCTTTAACTCGGGAACTACATATACATCATTCAGAATGATAAATCTATTATGTATAGTCAACTGGAGTCCTCCCACTGCCACAATTGAAAGGACGTGCTCGGTTCCAATTCGCATCCTCATCTCACAAGGACGTGCCGCCAGGAACTAATTCCTTGAAATGAAGAACAAACATGGTTAGTGGCCCTAGAGTCAATAATCCAGGCAGAATCATCATTCTCCACTAAACAAGTTTCCACAACTAGTAAATCACATTTACCTTGTTTAGCCTTCTTCTTGTCAGCTAAATATCTTGGGAAGTTCCGCCTCCAATGCCTGTCTTGGTTGCAATGGAAACACTTTCCCTTGTCAACCCTCACTGGTATCCTACCCCTTAGAGTAGCAGGTTGTGGGTTAGCAGGCACCTTCCCCTCACCACCCTTCTTCTTCTTTCACTTTCTGGTGATGGAGGAAGAAGGCACAAACTTAGTTTCAGAGGTCGAACCTTTGTGGAACATTTTGGATGATGAAGCAACAATTGCTTCACCAACCTTCTTCTCCTTGCTTTTCAGCAAAGATTGGAAAGTCTGCAACTTATTGAGTAAAGTTGTATGGTTGTAGTCAAACCTGTTTAGAACAACGTTGCTAACAAAATGAAGGAAGCTTTCTGGTAATGACTCCAAAATGATGCTAACCTGGCTGGCCTCATCGATGCTCAACTCGTTCATCTCCGCCACGTTGAAGTGGACCATCATATTGAGAACATGTTCTCGAACAAATGTTCCCTCCTTCATCAATGAATTGAAGATGTACTCCATGATCTCTCGTGTAGTGATTAAGGGCTCATGTTTCTTGGCCAAAACTTAGGCTGGCCAAGATAAACGCTCGAGCCTTTTCGTTCGCCCGTGTCCAATGCTCATACGCCTTTTGTGAAAGAGTTAAACAACATGCAACAGAAGTATCAAGGACCATAAGCATTCTAATTCACTAATTTTGGCAAAAACTAAAACATGCTCTTCTTAAAAAGGGGGTTTTCAGAACATACCTTTGATGAACTCTCCAAGAAAACGTTTGTATAGTTGTTGTCTTCACTTGCTATCACTGTGAACCACCTCAAAGCCTTCCCTACTATGCTCTTGGAGCTTTAGGCAGAGTTGTGGGACTCAAGAATAGCTTGAAGATGTGAAGAAACAAGAAGATCTCACAGCAGCTGATTGAAGAAGATAGTTTCTTCTTCACATAAAATTTTCTCTCAAAATTTTTCATTCCTTCTTCTCCAACAACTCCAACCTTCTTTATATATAATAGATGCACATGCAAAGAGATGGACTGCATGGCTTGCAGCTCATGCTCGGAGAATCAAAGTAGAGAAGATAATGGCTTTTGTGTGAGCATAAAGATGATGGTAATAGAGAAAATTCATTTTCCATTTTGTGCAACCTTGCAAAACGTTTTTCCATTTTGTTTTAAAACAAAAAATGATTTTAAATGATTTTAATTCAAAAATGATTTTCTTAAATTAATTTTAAAAATTAATTAATTTAATATCAAATATTAAATTAAGTTTTGCACAATAATCATCTTCATATATTTAAATCATATTTAAATATATATTCTCCCGTTTAATTTGAACGTTTCAAATTAATTTCTCAATCTATCCTAAAGCTTATCCATTTCAAACTAGTAGGGGGACCTCGCGGACCTACAGATCATGGGCTCCAACGATTCGAGATTAATCGGCTAAACTCATTATCTGATCTAACCCGCATTCGTTAACTAATGAGACACTCCACTATAGCCCATAGTTGAACTCCCCTCACCGTAGATATATTATGTCCACTTAATAACCATAATCAGTAAGTCGATCCTTCACAGGTTGTTTGTAATCACAGCTAGGTCAAAAATACCGTTTTACCCCTGTGACTACATATTGTTCCTTAAGTTCCTACTAATCCTCTAATGAACAATTATGATTCATAATCTCTATGAATCAAATCTTTTATCTGTCATGAGAAGACGGGGCCCCATTTGTTCAAGACATGAAGTCAATACTTAAGTGAACAACCTATCTGCTAACCCTAAATAGGATAGGAGTGAATTCCATCTTGTAAGACTATGTCCCCAGCTATTCATCCGGTCTTATCCCCAAAATGTTAAGCTTATTGAGCAGTGTTGTTGGACTACCCTCACCGTTTGCAGATCAAAGGATAATCCCAAAAGAACAAGAGTTCATAGCTAGCTTAGGATTAAGATCAAGTTAACCTAGGTTATAAAATAAATGAAATAGTTAGTTTTAACAGTAAATGGTCGTTATAAAGAAAAGTGACTATTTTCGTGGTCCAGTCTATATGCAAACTCATTGCATAGGATGCCCTCACTCTCATGTCTCAACATGAACGATTTGTGGATCACATCATTTGTAGCACCTTACAACTTCTTGTAACAACTACAGAGTGGGCCGCATCTTATAGTGTTATCAGGGTGAGATACCCAATTTCATCCATATACTTATTAGACCATTTAGGCTATATGCTGTCAACTTGATCCTGTTTATGTCACCACATAAAGTTACAGCATTCAGACTATAGCGAAGGATGCATTTATCGGATTTTCATAATAAGATGCAAAATCAACAAGTCATTGTTATTAATAAAATAGAATGTTTAACACGAACTGCGAGTTCTAGAACATTCCGAACAACTCGAACGTTTCGAGCAGTGGTAGGAGGTGGAATAGAAGGACACTCATCCATAAGGACGAACCTAAGGTCATCGATGATTAGTATCGTATTAATAGTGTTTTTCCAACAAGTGTAATTTTCGTCAGTCAGATTATCAGTGGCAAGTAATGAAAGAGTAGCGGTAGCCATAATTTAAATTGTTGAAAAAAGAACAAACTTAAATAAGTCTACAAACTTAAATAAGTCTACTTGCATTAAACCACTATTGAAACCAATTAAGTTTTAGCAAAATAGTCTAGTGTACCCTAAGTGACATCTATTTTGCAATGATGCTCCAGTGAGGCAGGACAAAAGTCACCGTAGGGAGATCAAGTGCCCCTTCACTCGAATGAGACAATCTTCACCATTAGACAGAAACAACTCCTTGTAACTGAACCTAATAGTCACCATTGTTCAGTCCAGAATTTGTTAACAACCTTAACAATTATGTGTAAGTGTAACCCCTCATTTTAGGCCCTAGAGTCCCATCCTAATGAGCCAACCTTAGGGAAAATCCGATTAGGACAAGAGACTGGAGCAACCCTATCCATTTATGGAGATCAAATAAAGAGTTGTGCAAAACTACCATCCTTTAGGGGGACACTCCCAAGATGCCACGAGGAGATGCACAAAAACAACCTAATGAGAGAGACCGAGGGATATGTTGTCACACGTCCCGCTCTCACTTACTATGAACATTCTCTCCTTTCTCCTTGGTATTGACCTACCCAAATGTATGAGATACATTATGATATGTGATATCAAACTATAGGTTATGAATATAATATGATTATATTTTTTAATTTATTTATTGGTCGATTATAAGATAATTGGCCGACGTTTTCTCCGATTTCGTGCGTAAGTGAGAAGTTGAATTTAGTTCTAGTAACTAAAGAATAAAATGAAAATTGTTTTCATTTTGCACGAGAGACGCATAATCGCTTACGGTGTGAAAGTCTTCTATTGCTTAGTGTTGAGAGCCTATATGATAGTGCCCGCTTAACTAAACGATCGCAAATTTGCGCTTTCCTAAACGATCGCCCGTAATTTCCCAAACAATTGCTTACCTTTACTAGACGATCGCTTAGCGCCTGAGCATAACTAAACGATCGCTTGTCTTTTTATAGACGATCTTTTAGCATTTACTACACGATCGTGTACCTCGTACTAAACGATCAAGCATTCAACTATACCTATACGATAGTCTTGTTATTCTCCCACTTGTTTGATCGTAGTACACGATAGTCTTTCCTCCTCCCCTCTACCAATTCCATCAAAGCCCACCCTTTGGATTCTCACTCCGAGAATACTGAGGGCTCCGAGTGGTGGTGTTATCCTCGTTACCTGTTGTTCGTGCGTTGCTGTTCGTGTAGACAACTGAGCTGTTGCTGGGTGATCACTTGCTAGATGTGAAAAAGCGAGAGGAGTTCGTTCATGGAGAGACCGAGTTTTGTGAAGAAAGTCTTCAACTGGTATGTTCTCTCGGTCTTTTGTTTTTATCTTTTAAAAGCATGCTAGTAATTTAGTGTTACCAATGCATATTTCTATGTTTAATGTATATATGGAAATTCTGTCACAATGAATTGGAAAGATCTGCTTCCGCTCATAGGTACTCTTGTATAAGAGTTCTTTCATTGCGAACCCACTAGAACGCTACATGGGTTTGACTGAAGCCCAACACATCATGTCTGATGATGGAGTTGAGGATCCATTGTCTTATAAGCAAGCAATGGAGGATGTAGACAAAGATGAATGGATTAAAGCCATGAATCGGGAAATGGAGTCTATGTACCTCAATTCTGTCTGGGAACTTATGGATCAACCTGATGGGGTAAAACCTATAGGGTGTAAATGGATCTAAAAGAGAAAACGAGGTGTAGATGGAAAGGTGCAGAACTTTAAGGCTAGACTTGTGGCAAAGGGATATACCCAGGTCGAGGGAGTCTACTATGTAGAAACTTTCTCACTGTTGTCATGTTGAAGTCTATCAGGATTCTTCTATCCATAGGCACATTTTATGATTATGAGATATGGCAAATGGACGTCAAGACTGCCTTTTTGAATGGTAATCTTGAGGAGACCATCTACATGGCTAAACTAGAGCGTTTCATTGCTCCAGATCAAGAGCAAAGAGTTTACAAGCTTAATAAGTCCATTTAGGGGCTGAAACAGGCGTCTAGATTGTGGAACATTAGATTTGATAGTGTGATCAAATCGTTTGGCTTTGATCAAAACGTTGATGAGCCTTGTGTTTACAAGAAAATCATCAACAATTCACTAACTTTCCTGGTATTGTATGTGGATGATATCCTATTCGTTGGGAATGATTTAGGTTTTTTTTATTGACATTAAAAAGTGGCTAGCCGCCTAATTCCAAATGAAAGATTGGGGAGAGGCACAGTATGTTCTAGGGATCCAGATCATTTGGAATCGTAAGAACAAGAGGTTGGCCTTGTCTCAGGCATCATACATTGACAAGATGTTGATCAGGTACTCGATGTAGAATTCTAAGAGGGGTTTATTACCCTTCAGGCATGGAATTATTTTGTCTAAAGAATAGTGTCCTAAGACACCTCAAGATGTTGAAGAAATGAGACAAACTCCCTATACTTCGGCTATTGGAAGCCTCATGTATGCAATGTTATGTACGAGACCTAACATTTGCTATGCAGTAGGGATTGTCAGTCGTTACTAGTCCAATGTAGGATTAGATCACTAGACGACGATCAAAATGATTCTCAAGTATCTTCGGAGAATGAGAGACTATATGCTCGTGTATGAAGATAAGGATTTGATCCTTACAAGATACATAGACTCTAACTTTCAGACTGATTGAGATTCTAAAAAATCGACATCAGGGTCAGTGTTCACTCTGAATGGAGGGGCTGTAGCTTGGCGAAGCATCAAGCAAGGATGCATCGTGCACTCCACTACGAAAGCCAAATATATAGCCGCTTGTGAAGCTACTAAAGAGGTTGTTTGGCTTAGGAAGTTCCTTACAGATTTGAAAGTTGTTCCAAATATGTCTTTGTCGATCACTCTCTATTGTGATAATAGCGGGGCTATGGCAAGTACTAAGGAACCTCGGAGTCACTGTAGAGCCAAGCATATTGTATCATTTGATTAGGGACATTGTGCATCGCGGTGATGTGATAGTCACGAAGATCGCATCGGAGCACAATGTTGCCGATCCCTTTACAAAGGCTCTCATAGCTAAAGTGTTCAAGGGTCACCGAGAGAGTCTGAGTCTACGGGACATGCGGAATATTATCTAGGACAAGTGGAAGATGATACTGGTTTATAGAGTATGCCCTAGTTTATTATATATTGTACTGTTTTATGTATTGTACATTAGTCTCTCGAGGCATTAGAACAAGTGGGAGATTGTTGGCATTGGTGTCCTAATTCTCCTGGTGGTCTCGTAGTTTGTAAAAATTTTGTACACATTGTTATTAATAAAATAAATGTTATTTTATTTTCATTTACTCATATCCAATAAACTAAGATCCGTGGTTATTTCATGTAAACTTAAGCATGTATGTGAGACATACAAGTGGATCATGCCTTAAGTAATATCCTAAATGGTCTGTAGTATAAGGATAAAGGAGAGACACCTTATCCTGGTGACACTGCAGATAGGGCCCACTTTGTAGATATTTACAAGTGTTGTAAAGTGCTACAAATGGTGACCATTCATGTGGAGACATGTGAGTGGGGGTATCCTATACAAAGAGTTTGTATAAGATTGGATCACGAGATAATTAGTCTCTTTATATAACGTCGTTTATTATTGAGACTTACATTTCACTAAAATGACCATAGGTGACATCACCTTAATCCTGAGTGTTTTGGGAACTCCTACCTATGAGGGCGGTCCATTGATTTGAAGGAAATCAGATTCAAGATTTCCATGAGCAGTGAAAGAAAGATCATTCCAAATCAAAATCATAAATGAATATAACATTTAAAGTCGACTTCAAACAAGCGGTTATACAAATCATACAAAAGTTACAGCATGAAAAATACAAATGCACAAAGAGCAAATTGTACGAACAATCGAAAAAGTATCTCCACGCTCCGTTGTGCGGCCGCTCGAACAACAACAACCTTGAACACTCGATCTACATGACCGCAACACAGCACGAACTCTTCACACTCGTCATCAATGATCACCTCGACCAAGAAATCCTCAGCAACAGCACGAACGACCTCTAGAAAACCTCGATAGTGACGAGTTGAGTCTGACACCACCAATAAGGCTACCTTGGTATTCTCGGTGTGAGAATCCAGAGGATGGGCTCTGTTCGAACTTGGTATCAGGCAGACAAAGAAGGAAACACCGATCGCATACACGACTGGGCAAGTGGGAGATGGCGGAGACCTATTGTATAGGTCGATGCCCAATTGTTTAGCTAAAGCTATGCGATCGTCTAGCAAAAGCTATGCAATTGTTTAGCTCATCATTTAGCTCGATCTGTCGCCTACAGACTTTACATGATCATTTACTTAGGGCATATGATCGCCTAGCAATACTATGCAATCGTTTGTTAAATACTACACGATCGTTTAGCTCGCCACTGCACGATCATTTAGCTCACCCAACCGTCGTTTAGTAAATCTGTATTTACTTGATGATTCCGTGAGATTCTTTGTGTGAGAGAGAAATCTGAAAAATATTTTTACGAAAACTTTTCAATGGTTTGTAAATCATCTTTTTGAAAATAGGAAAACCATTTTCCTATAAACTCACGGTTACCATGAATTCAATAACCACCCATTCACTTGTTTATTAAAGAAAAATAATTAATTATCCAATAATTAATATTATTATAAATATAAATGATAACCAACTTATCATACTATATTTATAACCTATAGTTTTAATATTTCATCTCATGAAACATATAAACCATAGTTCTTTCTATTCCATGGTACTTAATGTATATCGCATTTACATCAATCCTCCATTAGATGTATCTTATACATAATACCAATTATATCATATATAATCAAAATACCTCTTGTCAAATTGAACATTTCAAATCAACACCAAGAACTGACCCTCAATTGAATCCATTGAGCTACCAAGGGGACCTCATGGACCTGTAGCTCGAAGCTCCAATGGTACGTGAATAACTGACTAAACTTTTTAGTCACAGGATCCACCATCCGTTAACTGCCAGGCACTCCACTAAAGACCAACAGTTGAACTCTCCTTACCACAGATATATTATGTGTCTGTCTTAACCAATGAGCAGTGCGACAACCCTTCACAGATCGCTCGTAAATACAGCTGGGCCAATAACAGTTATGCCTCTATAGTTACATCTGTCTCCTTAAGTACCACTGATCCCTCTAATGAACATAAGTCATAGTCTTACTATGACCGAGTCTTCTCTTCCAAAGAGAAGCTGTGGCCATTATGTTCAAGCCTCAGAATCAGCCCTTAAGGGAGCAATCTCTCTACTTATCCCTGCTTTGGGAAAGGAATGAATTCCATCTTGTGGATTGAGTTCCTAGCTCCCAGATCAGACAACTCCCAAAAAATGAAGGCATGTTGAGTTGGCAATCTGGCCACTCTCACCCATACTCATCAAAGGACCGCCCTCAAAGGCAGAAGTTCTTAAAACATTCAGGATTGAGGTCGTGTCATCTATTGTCATTTAGGTGAGATGTAAGTCTCTAGTATCAACGGCGTTATATACAGAGTCTAGTCATCTCGTGGTCTAGGTCTTATACAAACTCTTTGTATAGGATACCCTCGCTCGCACGTCTCCACACGAATGGTCAGGATCTACCATCTGTAGTAGTTTATAACACTTGCAAACTTCTACAAAGCAGGCTGTATCCGTAGTGTCACCAGGATCAGGTATCCCACGTTAATCCTTATACTACATACCTATTTAGGTTATCACTTAAAGCATGATCCACTTGTATATCACATATACATGCTTAAATTCACAAAGATAACCAAGGAGCTTTTTTTATTGGATATGAGTAAATGCCAGAATTCAATAACACTTATTTTATTCATTAAACAAAGTGTATCTTTACAAAGCAACGAGACTCCGAGAGAATTAGGACACCAATCACAACATGATTAGTATGGGTGAGAGTGGCCAGATTGCCAACTCAATAAGCCTACCTTTATTGAGATTTGTCTGATTGGGGAGCTAGGAACTCAGTTACACAAGACAAAATTCATTTCTTCCCAGAAGCAGAGGTAAGTAGATAAGTGAATTCCATCTTGTGTAGCTAAGTTCCCAGCTCCCCAATTAGATGAATCCCCAAAGTGGTAGGTTTGTATCGGAAATCTGGCCACTCGCACCCATGCAAATCAAAGGACCGCCCTTATAGACAGGAGTTCCCAACTCACTCAGGATTAAGGTCATGTTACCTATGGTCATCCTAGTGAAATGAAAGTCTCTGTCATGAACCACATTATATAACAAGACTAAACACTTCGTGGTCTGGTCTTATACAAACTCGTTTGTATAGGACACCCCCGCTTGCATGTCTCTACATGAATGATCAAAATCAAACCATCTGTAGCACGTCACAACACTTGTAACTATCTACAAAGCAGGCCATATCCGTAGCGTCATTAGGATAAGGTTTCCCTTTTATACCCATATACTACAAACCATTTAGGTTATCACTTAAGGCATGATCTATTTGTATGTATCCACATACATGCTTAAGTTACAACGACAACCAGGGATCTTAGTTTATTGGTTCGTGGTAAATGCAAACAAAATATCTCATATTTCATAGACAATAGTGAAGTAAATATCTCATATTATTACATCACAAGCGTTTGTTCATATATGTTTACAAACTACAGTACCCTATGAGATTTAGGGCATCAACCCCAACAATCTCCCACTT
This sequence comes from Benincasa hispida, assembly GCF_027475165.1. Classification (NCBI taxonomy): domain Eukaryota; kingdom Viridiplantae; phylum Streptophyta; class Magnoliopsida; order Cucurbitales; family Cucurbitaceae; genus Benincasa; species Benincasa hispida. Next base: position 3,150,291 of record NC_143484.1, on the reverse strand, counting down.
ATCCTAAAGCGAGTGGGTGTACGAGATAACAACAAGTACAAAACAATAAACTAGGGCACGACCCAGTACAAAAATCTCCCACTTGCCCTAGTCCAGTCGTGGGCGGTCTCATAGACCCATGCTTCAAAGGTGACCCTAAAAAACTATAGTTGTGAGAACCTTTGTAGACGGGTTAGCAACATTGTGCTCCGAAGCGATCTATGTGACTATCACATCCCCTCGATGGACTATCTCGTGGATGGGATGATACTTTCCTCTATATGTTTGTCGTGCTTGTGACTCCTGGGCTCCCTGGAGTTCACCACAGCACCACTATTGTCACAATAGAGGGTGATAGACCTAGACATTTTTGGAACAACTTCCAGATCAGTCATGAACTTCTTGAGCCAAACGGCCTCCTTAGTAGCTTCACAAGCTGCTACATACTCGACCTTCATCGTGGAGTCGGTGATACACCCCTGCTTAGTGCTTCACCACACTACAGCTCCTTCGTTAAGAGTGAACACTGACCCTGAAGTGGATTTTCAAGAATCCTTGTTAGTCTAAAATTCAAAGTCTATGTATCAAGTAAGGATCAAATCCTTAGTTCCATACACTAAGATGTAGTCCCTCATTCTCCAAAGATACTTAAGGATGTTCTTTACTGCGGTCCAATGACCTTGTCCTGGATTAGATTGGTACCTACTCACTATCCCCACAGCATAGTAGATGTTCGGTCTGGTACAAAACATCACATACATCAAACTACCAACGGTAGATGCATAAAGGACCCGTCTAATCTCCTCAACCTCTTGAGGCATCTTAGGATACATTTCCTTGGACAAAGTAACTCCATGCCTGAAAGGCAGTAGGCCCCTTATGGAGTTCTGCATCGAGTACTTGAGCAGCATCTTGTCAATGTATGGTGACAAAGACAATGCTAGCTCTTTGTTCTTTCGATCCCGAAAGATCTAAATACCAAGAACAAACTGAGCCTCTCCCAAATCATTCATTTGGAATTGGGTCATTAGCCAGTTCTTAACTGATGTCAGTAAACCTACATCATTCCCAATGAGTATGATATCGTCTACATACAACACTTGGAAAACTACTGAATTGTTGATGATTTTCTTGTAGACACAAGGTTCATCAATGTTTTGGTCAAAGCCGTAAGATTTGATCATAGTATCAAATCTAATGTTCCAAGATTGAGATGCCTGTTTCAGCCCATAAATGGACTGATTCAGTTTGCAAATGGTTTTGCTCTTGACCTTGGGCTATGAATCCCTCGGGTTGCACCATATAAATGGTCTCCTTAAGATTACTAGTCAGAAAGGCAGTCTTGCCATCCATTAGCCATATCTCATAGTCATAATATGAGGCAATGGATAGGAGGTTGCGAATCGACTTCAACATGGCAATAGGCGAGAAAGTCTCCTTATAATCAACTCCCTCCACATGGGTGTAACCCTTTGCCACAAGTCGAGCCTTGAAGGTTTGCTTTCCCATCGGCACCCCGTTTCCTCTTGTAGATCCATTTGCATCCTATAAGTTTTACCTCATCAAGTTGATCTATAAGATCCCATACAGAGTTGAATTACATAGACTCTATCTCGAGATCCATGGCTTTGACCCATTCATCCTGGTCAACATCCTCCATTGCCTTCCATTAAGACAATGGATCCTCAACCTCGCCATTGACTACCATAGCCAGGATTTCAGTGAAACCCATATAGCGAATAGGTGGGTTTGCAACCCTCCCACTACGTCGAGGTACCATCAACTCTTGAGGTGGTTCTGACCTACCAGATGAACTTCCATCAACAACTCTTGTTGACAGAGTAGGCTCTTCAACAACTCTTGCTGAAGCTTCAATAGTTTTGTTGGAAAGTTCACACAACACGATCTTACTATGTGGACTGTGATCCCTCATATGATCCTCCTCGAGGAAGGTAGCATTTATTGACACAAACACTCTGTTTTCCTTACGATCTGATAACGGGTAGAAATGAACGTTATTACAGTGCAAAGATATAAAACAATGAAGGATTGCAATGGTAAAAGTATATAAAATTGCGTCCAAAAGCATTAAGTTTAGAACATTACGATCGCATGCGTCCATCGCATTGAAGTAGCTAATTTTGTATTTTGTGCAGGAAAATGCGTTGGCGCAAGGCGGAATTGCGATCCAAGGAAATTAGCGTCCGAGCACATAAATGATTGCGACCGTAAGGCTATGCGATCATCTGCATTCGCGAAGATCTGCTCAAGAAGGTGGCCGCATTGAGCCGGCGCATCAAGGTGAAAGCTTAATAAATCACGATGGGACAGAAATCTAATGACGGTCGAATCTGAATTTAGTTGACAAGCCGTTAACGACATATTGTAGCAAGTAGACTCAACTTTTCGGTGACAATTATTTGGTGCATCAGACAGAGAATTAATGACATCCCATAACTGCAATCATTCGAGAGAAAAAGCTCTTCACCCTGAAGCTCTATAAATACCGAAGGCCACCTTCGTTAAAGGAGTTCGGAGAGTTCGGTTTCGTTATTCAAAATTTATAGTTCTTCATCACCATAGATAGTTGTAGTCTATAATTTTATATATTTAGAAGACGGAGCCAAGTGAATGGAGAATACACCGAGAGATCGTCCTGGTTAACTCGGAAGAATGTCGGGAAGCGTCGAAAATAGAGAGAGGGCCGACTCTTGCGGAAGCAAGAAAATTCCTTGAGTAGAATAGAGAGACTCAGTGTAAAAGCCTTGGGAAGCAAGAAATTGCTACCAGGCTCTCTATCCTTATTTTCCATTGTCATTTTGTATTCTGAACTTATTAATAAAATGGAATTTGCATCTCTATATCTGTTCACTCTCTTTACATTACGCACGAGTAACTAAACTGTCGAATGGGTTGAGAAGCACTTAGCTAACATAACCTGAGAGCTTCATTTTATGCAATCATCTTGTATTATGTATGCGTCATTCGTCCATTAGAGATGCTCGAGAGGGTGGTCTAAGGTTAGAATCTAGGCTTGGAAAAGTCATATTAGAATCTAGGCTCGGGAGAGTCAGATTAGAACCACATAATCAAGAGATAGAAACTTAGGAATAAGTTTTGTTTGCTATTAACGCATCGCATGCACCCTAGAGATAGGATATGATTGTATGCGGTCACCTTGTACCTGTGTGCATCATTCATCATCACATAGGCATAGAGACTTAGGAATAAGTCCTATAGACATCATCGCATACATCGCATGCGTCCTAAAATTAGGAGTTATCGCATTTGCATTGAAAAATGAATTGCTGTCGCATGTGTGTAGCATGATCGCATAGCTTGGACGCAATCTTAGGAAGTGCTAGCTAAAGACCTTCTCAACCTGTTCCTCTGCATGCGACAGTTGGATAAATGTAGGAATCGTGATCAACGCATAAATAAAATGATCGTAACTCTGCTGCCAAATGTGCATGAGTTTAGACTGAGAAAGAGCGTCGTGCTCGTAGTTGGATGTCTGCATGACACACATGGGGGCAAGCCAAAACGAAGGCTAGGCACTCGGATCAGCGTAAGGTCATAGAAAAAATATATGTCTAAACTACGTAATAACGGGCAGAAATACACATTATCATAGTTCTAGGTTCTTAAAAAATGTTGGATTGCGTTGATGAAATATGTTAAATTGTGTCCATTAAGCGAAAATTCTATAATATTGCGGTCGCATGCGTTCAGCACATTAGAACTATTGATTTTTGTATTTTTGTGCAGAATATGCATTAACGCAATGCAAGATTGAGATCATAGGAAATCATCGGTCGAGTGCAACTTCACCGCAAGGCTTTGCGTTGATTATGCTCGCAAACATTTGCCCGAGAAGGATCACCGCAACTTGGTCAGTGCAACATGGTGGGCACATCTAGAAGAAAGGCCAATTAAGAGCAATGGGACAGAAAGCTAATGACAGTCGAATCTAAATTAAGATGACAGCCGATAACAGTCACAAAGTACATTCAGCTTTATGGGTGATAACTATTCAGCGTGTCAATCAGGAATTAAAGTCATCCCATCTGTACAATTGGGAGAGAGAAGCCGCCTTTCACCATGGATGCTCTATAAATACCAAGTGCATTCTTCAGAAAAGGGTTTCACCACTTTTACAATCTTTTGTTCCAGCTCGCACGTCTTCGTTTTTAATTTTCTTTCATCTTATGGCGGATGCGAGAGAGAAAGTTGTGTTGGTAGATCGTTCCGGTAAGCTTGGAAGAGCGCCAGAAGCTCCAAAGACAAAGAGAGGGCCGACGCTCGCAAAAGCAGGAATATCTATAGATTAGAATAGAAATTATAGTGTAAAAAGCCTCGGTCAGCAAGGAATTGCTACCAGGCTCTCTACCTTAAACTTCCATTGGCATTTTGTACTCAACTCATTTATAAGAATGGAATTTTTTTCTCTATATCTGTTCACTCTCTGTGATTCAGACATGAGTAGCTAAATCAGTTTAATGGGTTGAGAAGCATTTAGCTAGCACAACTAGGGAATCTTCATTCTTTGCAATTATCTTGTTTACATATACTTCATTCGTCCATTAGAGATACTCGGGAGGGTAGTCTAAGGACAAGATTTAGACTTAGGAAGGTCAGGTTAGAATCTAGGTTTGAAAGAACCAGATTAGAACGCATAAACAAGAGATAGGTGCTTAGGAATGAGCACTATTTGTTATCAACGCATCGCATAGGATATGATTGTATGCGGTCACCTTACTTTCATGCATCTTGCATCAATGCATAGGATAAGAGTAGAGACTTAGTGATGAGCTCTATGGACATTTTGCATTCAACACATGCGTCCTAGATTTAGGAGCATCGCATTTGCATTGGAAAATGACTTGTTGTGCACAACTTGAGTGCACAATGCAATTCCATCAACGCATATCATCCATATTTCCATTCAATAAAATCAACGCATCAAGTTTTTGGCATCATTGCCGGGGACTTTGGCAAAATAGTTTGTTAATGGTAATTTTTTGATTTCTTTGCAGGACTCTCAATCTTTGGCAAATTATGACCCGGAGATTGAGAGGACTTTTAGAAGAAGATTAAGAGACCGCCAACAACAATAAGAAGGAACACCAAGAATGGCGGAACAACCAGCAGAAAGGGCCGCTAACGCGAATAATATAATGGCCAACTCCATCCTTCTGGCGATGACCACAATAGACCCATCTGGGGCTATGCGTCACCTAAACTCTACGATTTCTCTCCAGGAATCATGAGGCTGGTGCTAGATGGATCGAGGTTTGAAATGAAGGCGGTAATGTTGCAGATGATCCAGGCTGTTGGGCAGTTTGGAGGAAGGCGTGGTGAAGACCCGCATGCCCACCTCCAAAGCTTCATAGAAATCTGAAACACTTTTGTGTTCTGAATATCTCAACCGAGGAAGTTCGACTAACTCTGTTTCCCTTTTCTTTGTGTGATCAGGCGAGGAATTGGGCATATTCTCTCGAACTAAGAGAGAGAACTTCGTGGGAACAGGTGGTGGAAAAGTTTATGAAGAAGTATTTTCCACCAACTGAGAATGCTAGGAGAAGGAAATTAATAACAAATTTTGAACAGGAACATGACGAATCGCTCAGCGATGCTTGGGCGAGGTTCAAGTGGCTGGTAAGAGACTATCCACACAATGGCTTACTAGATTGCCTGCAAATGGAAATTTTCTACCAAGGATTGAACCCCTCTTTGCAGACCGCTACCAATGCGGCAACCGCTGGTGGTCTGCTCAACAAAACATATAAGAAGGCTAAGAGTATACTTAATTGCATTTCTAAAAATCATGAAGATTGAAGGGAAAGTAATTAGAGATTAAGAATCAAAGAAAACGGCGCAAACAATAGGGCCATCACATCCCTGCAAAATCGAATGACTGCGATGATGAGTTTAATACAAGGCATCACAATTAATAATACGGGAGCGAAGAAAGGGCAGGTCAGTGCAATTACTCAAACGATCGTAAGTTGTGTCATTTGCGGTGATGCTCACTCGATGGAAGAATGCACAAAAAACCCGCAGTCGGTATGCTTCATGAGAGATAACCCCTATTCCAATACATATAACCCCGGGTGGCAAAACCACCCATATTTTGCTTGGAAGAATCAACAACAAAATTTTCAACCTATGGCGCAAAAAGAAGAGCCACCAGGATTCTTTCAATGCAACAACGGTCAACCGAGCAATCAAGTAAGTAGCTCACAACAACCACCGCAATCCTCTTCTTTGGAGAGCCTATTGAAGCAGTATATAGAGAAAAACGAGACGGTGCTTCAAAGTCAGGCCACGTCCATCCGCAATCTTGAATTACAGATGGGCTAGATTGCGAGTGAGCTGAAAAATAGACTGCAATGAGCGTTGCTGAGCTCAACTGAGCTCCCTCGCAATGCTGGGGGTAATGCGAAGGAACAATGCTTAGCAGTCTCCTTGCTAAGTGAAGACACGACTGCGGAAGTAGGAGAGAAGCGCATTGCGACCAACTTGAATGCAGTGATAATCGAAGACTCGCTGACCTGTACTTTGGAGAAGCTTGAGAAAATAGACCCTGAAGTTGCATCCACCCTTAAGCCTCCAGATGTTGAGACAGAAGAAGTCCAACCACCAGTGACTCCGCAAAGATTGAAAGAGGAACAAAATGAGGAAGAAAATATCGTAATAGAGGCTACAGCGCAAAATGCTATGATCCCACCTAAAATGAGCACCCCGGAAATCTTCACGATCACATGCTCTATCAGAGGGACCTTCAGTGGCCAGGCACTATGCGATCTTGGGGCAAGTATAAATATAATGCTGCTATCAATCTTCAAACAATTGAATGCCGGCACACTTATGCCCACAAAGGAAACTCTCCTGCTCACAGACAGATCTCGAATACATCCTGAAGGAAAGTTGAAAAATGCCGCAATTTCAATCGATAAATTCATCTTGTCGGCAGACTTCCTCATTTTGGATTATAAAGCAGACGAAGATGCGCCTATCATATTGGGACGATCATTCCTTTCAACCGGTCGCGCTCAAATTGATGTGCACAAGGGAGAAATTGTAATGAACATTCATGGGGAAAAACTCTGAAATAAGGCAGTAAAGACCCTAGAAGACAAAGAAAAGAGAGAAAAGCCACCATGGACGTGAATAAACTAGCCGAAAATAAGTGGTCCCTGCATTATCAAATGATCGCAACTTATCAGGGACGCAAGTTTTGGGAAACCTCAATTCTTCAACTTTCTCCATTACTCGAAATTTTACTATCTTTTCAAATCCTGATCTATCCTTATTTTACTATCACTATCTTTATTTCAAAAAAAAAAAAAAATGCGATAACAAGTTTTATTTTGTTTAAAATCATTTGACCCTCTCTTTGTTTTTTTTGCAATGATCGAGGCACTGGATTGTGGAGATGTTACGCGACAAAGTATTTATCTTACTCCATCAACGCAACCCAAAGAAGAGAGATCGCCGCAAACATGGATGCATCAATACAATGCGGGCACAGTGCAAAATTTGGGGGTGTACTCGTCCTTATCTTTATTTCAAATTTTGCACTATCACATTGCATGTTAGTTTTTCAAGTTTATCACCGCATCAACTTTAATCACTGCAATCATTTGATATAGATAAATTTAGTGAGTTACCGCATTCTGTTTTTTTGCCAAGTATGATTTCAATGATGAAAAATATGCTTCTATTTCTTTCGTATATATTAGAGTCAACTTAATCTTAAGATAGTCACCTCATAAAATATTTCTAGAAATTAGGGGTTTGCTAGCTTTCTTTCAAACTCTCTTTACAACGCATTCTCGAACATTGCAGACTTATTTTAATCTTTTGGAAATGAGAACATTGCTGCATTTTAAATTTGTGGGTGAGGTATTTGTTTTCGACCTTGCTATTTCAAAAAAAACAAAAACATTTGAGAATAACAACTACACTGTCAACGTAATGGGAAACCCATGTTGATAAGAGTTAAGTTGTGAAAGGCACTTACCCGTAGTTGGATGTCCGCATGACATACGTGGGGGCAACTCAAAACGAAAGTAAGTTACCAGGATCAACGCATAAATAAATGACCGCAACTCCACTGCCAAATAGGTATAGTTTAGTCTGAGAAATAGTGCATTGCTCGTAGTTGGATGTCCGCATGACACATGTGGGGGCAAGCCAAAGCGAAGGCAAGGCACTTGGATTAGCGCAAGGTCAGAAAATAAATAAATAAATAAGCAATGAAGAAAATTTTTGAGCAAGGATAAAATCATTTGACACCCTGGTAAAAAATTTTCTTTTTGAAATAAATCATGCGATGTTCTGGAATGTTGTAAAGTCCTTTTGAAAGTTAAGCTTGTAGTCCCTAGGTCATAGAAATATTTTAAGAAGAGACTTGAATAAGACTTAAGGAAGTTCTGGTATATAGGATTGGAACGAAGTATTCTTGAGAAAGCTAGGAAAAGAACTTTGTGGTGGACTTGCTAAAGGAATCTTTAGCTTATGCTTGAGGACAAACATTGTTTAAATTTGGGGGTGTGATAACGAATAGAAATGCATGTTATCATAGTACTAAGTTCTTAAACAATGTTGGATTGCGTTGATGAAATATGTTAAATTGTGTCCATTAAGCATAAATTCTATATATTGCAGTCACATGCGTTCAGCGCATTAGAATTATTGATTTTTGTATTTTTGTAAGGAATACGCGTTAACACAATGCAAGATTGCGATCATAGGAAATCATCGGTCGAGCGCAACATCACCGCAAGGCTTTACGTTGATCGTGCTCACAAACATTCGCCCGAGAAGGATTGCCGCAACTTGGTCAGCGCAACATGGTGGGCGCATCTGGGTGAAAGGCCAATTAAGAGAAATGGGACAAAAAGCTGATGACAGTCGAATCCAAATAAAGATGACAGCTGATAATGGTCACAAAGTACATTCAGCTTTATCGGTGATAATTATTCGGCACGTCAATCAGGAATTAAAGCTATCCCATCTGTACAATCGGAAGAGAGAAGCCGCCTTTCACCTTGGATGCTCTATAAATACCAAGTGCATTCTTCATAAAAGGGGTTCACCAATTTTACAATCTTTTGTTCCAGTTCGCACGTCTTCGTTTTTAGTTTTCTTTCATCTCAAGGCAGACACGAGGGAGAAAGTTGTGCCGGTAGATCATTCCGGTAAGCTTGGGAGAGCGCCAGAAGCTCCAAAGACAGAGAGAGGGCCGACGCCTGTGGAAGCGGGAATATCTTTAGATCAAAATAGAGATGCCAGTGTAAAAAGCCTCAGTCAGCAAGGACTTGCTACCAGGCTCTCTACCTTAAACTTCCATTGGCATTTTGTACTCAACTCATTTATAAGAATGGAATTTCTTTCTCTATGTATGTTCACTCTCTGTGATTCACACATGAGTAGCTAAATCAGTTGAATGGGTTGAGAAGCATTTAGCTAGCACAACTAGGGAATCTTCATTCTTTGCGATTATCTTGTTTATATATGCTTCATTCATTCATTAGAGATACTCGGGAGGATAGTCTTAGGACAAGATCTAGACTTGGGAAGGTCAGGTTAGAATTTAGGTTTGAAAGAACCAGATTAGAACGCATAAACAAGAGATAGGCGCTTAGGAATGAGCACTATTTGTTATCAACGCATCGCATACATCCTAGAGATAGGATATGATTGTATGCGGTCACCTTGCTTTCATGCATCTTGCATCAACGCATAGAACAAGAGTAGAGACTTAGGGATGAGCTCTATGGACATTTTGCATTCAACACATGCGTCCTAGATTTAGGAGCATCGCATTTGCATTGAAAAATGACATGTTGTGCATGGTAGTAACATGATCGCATAGTCTGACGCATTCTCGAGTAACACTAACTAAAGATCTTCTCAACCCGTTCATCGCATACTCATTGCATCTATCAATACAACTTTCGTTTATCAAATCCACTGCATTTATTTATTTCTTTTTCATCAATGCAAACAACAAACCAAATACTTTATTTATTTACCTGGTTACCACAAAGTTTTCATCAAAATTACTAATGCAATCTATTTTCACTAGTCTCTGTGTTCAACCCTGGACTTACCAGGAAACTCAGAGGAATTTGCACTCGAATTCCGCTGGGGAAACTTGAGTGCACAACACAATTCCATCAACGCATATCATCCATATTTCCATTCAATAAAATCAACGACGTAAGGATAAAAATTAGTTGAAAACACCCCAGTTGATTTTTTTTTTAATGAAATAAATCATGCGATGCCCTGAAAATTAGTAAAGTATTTTTGAAGTTAAAATTGTGGTCCCTAAATTTTAGAACTATTTTAAGAAGAGACTCAAATAAGAATTAAGGAGATTTTGGTACATAGGATTTGAATAAGGCAACCTTGAGAAATCTAGGAAAGAAGAAGGCGGTCGACGTTCTAGAGAAAATCTTTAGTTTATGCTTGAGGACAAGCATTGTTTTAAATTTGGGGGTGTGATAACGAGTAGAAATGCATGTTATTATAGCGCAAAGATATAAAACAATGAAGGATTGCAACAGTAAAAGTATATAAAATTGCGTCCAAAAGCATTAAGTTTAGAGCATTGTAATCGCATGCGTCCATCGCATTAAAGCAACTAATTTATGTATTTTGTGCAGGGAAAAGCGTTGGCGCAAGGCGGAATTGCGATCCAAGGAAATTAGCGTCCGAGCGCATAAAAGATTGCGACCGTAAGGCTATGCGATCATATGCATTCGCGAAGATCTGCTCAAGAAGGTGGCTGCATAGAGTCGACAGATCAAGGTGAAAGCTTAATAAAAGTGAAAGGCCTTCTCAACCCATTCCTCTGCACACTCATTGTACTTTCGTTGTTATTGAGTCTTTTCTCAATTCCGCCACATAAACTTTATACATTAAACAAACACACCAACCAACGCATTGTTTTATTCGTCAACGCAAAGTAATCAAAAATTACCATCGCATATTGTTTCCATAGTCCCTGTGTTCGACGCTGGGCTTACCAGGTAACTTAGTAGGATTTATACTTGGATCTTGCTAAGAAAACTTGCATGCACAACGCATATTCCACCATCACATTCTACACCATTATTTCATCGCATTAACCACGCATCAGGATCATAAAAGTAACACCCTCGTGTACCTTTGGTGTAGCCTACAAATAGGCACAGCCTTGAACGTGGTTTCAATTTCTTTGGATTAGCCTCAAGTACATGTGCTGGGCAACCCCATATGCGGAAGTGATACAAACTAGCTTTACGCTCGTTCCACAACTCCAAAGGTGTTCTGGAAACACTCTTGAATGGAACACAATTGAGAACATAAGCTACAGTCTCCACTACAAAACCCCAAAACAAGTCCGGTAAGGAAGCGTAACTCATCATTTACTGAACCAGGTCAAACAAGATTCTGTTTCTCCTCTCCGATACACCATTCTGCTGAGGTATACCCGACACTGAGAGTTAGGAAACGATTCCATGTTCTATCATATAGTTTTGGAACTCAGAATCAAAAAATTCTCCACCCCAATTCGATCAAAGTTTTTTAATCTGTCTATCCAATGCATTTTCAACTTCAGCCTTGAAGTCTTTGAAGTTTTCAAAGGATTCCGACTTCTGTTGCATCAAATAAACATACCTATACCGTGATTAATCATCAGTGAAAGTGATGAAATACTCATAGCCTCCCTTGGCTCGCACATTCATCGAACCACAAAAGTCTGAATGCACTAACTCTAGAGGCTCTTTGGGTCCATCACCTTTTCCAGTAAAACGTCTTTTAGTCATCTTGCCTTCAAGGCATGACTCGCACAGAGGTAAAAAAATTTCCTCTAACTCGCTTAGAAGTCTATTCTTCACCAACCTCTTAATCCTATTGAGATTGATATGCCCTAATCGAAGGTGCCAAAGATGGGCATTTTCCTTAGAAGAAACCTTAAGTCGTTTATTTTGAGTTAAGACAGTTTTAAACATCTCTATGTTATGGAGGGAATTTGTTGCAATCAGTCTTAGCACATACAAATTGTTTTCCAGTTTTACTGAAGAAATATCAACACCATCGTTAAGAATAAACACTTTATTCAATTCAAAGTGAAGAGTATATTTACATTTAATCAGACACTTTACAGAAATTAAGTTCTGCTTCAACTCGAGAACTACATACACATCATTCAAAATGATAAATTTCTTCTGTAAAGTCAACTGAAGTCCTTCCACTACCCCAGCTGAGACGACGTACCCGGTGCCTACTCGCATCGTCATCTCTCCAGGCAGAATCATCATTCTCCACTAAACAAGTTTCCAAAACCAGTAAATCATATTTACCTTGTTTTTCCTTCGCCTTAGCCTTCTTCTTCTCCTTTATCCAGCGAGGACAATTATTCTCCACTAAAAACAAATAGATTTACCCTACTCCATTTTGTAGTTGAAAATGCATTTCAGAGCTTCGTGCTTAAGGTGTCCAAACAATTGTTCGAACATTCTCTGCATGGACTTCATGATCTCATGCGCTTGGACCATGGGCTCATGCTTCTTGGCCAAAACGTCATTTAGATTGGCCAAGATGTAAGCTCGGGCCTTCTCATTCGCTCATATCCATCTCTCATAAGCCTCTCAAACATTTTGAGTGGCATTTTGAGTCTGAATAAGAGGAAACTCCTCCATAAGGACGAACCTTAGATCATCGATGATCAAAATTGTAGTTAACATGTGTTTCCAACTAGCATAATTCTCACTAGTCAACTTATTGGCACTTAATAGAGCTAATGTGGTTGTAGCCATTACATTGCTGAAAAAAGAACAAACTTCATGAGTTTATGCAATACCACTTTTAACACAAATTTTAGTTTTAGCAAAATAGTTTCCATATACCCTAAGTGAAAAGACATCTATTTCGCAATGATGCCCTAGCGACGTAGAACAAAAGTCATCAGTGGGGTGATCAAATGCCCCTTCACTGGGATGGGACACTCTCAACCACCAGGCAGAAACAACTCTTGTAACTGACACTAATAGTCACCAGTTTTCGGTCTAAAACTATTAACCTTTAACAATTCCGCGTAAGTGTAACCCCCTCATTTTTGGCCCTAGAGTCCCACCCTAATGCACCCACCATAGGGAAAAAGCATATTAGGACAAGAGATTAAAGTGACCTTATCCTATACAGGAGATTAGATAAAGAGTCATGCATGCTCCTGTAGAAACAAATGGGTTTCAAGTCAAACCTTTGTAGAACTTCTTCAAAGCTCGATTCCAGCTACAGATTTCTCAAAGTCTTGTTGTAGACCACCTCAAGATCTTCCCTACTATCCTCTTGGAGCTCTAGATTGAGTTGTGGGACTCAAAATAAGCCTGAATGAAGGAAACTTGGAGAAAAACTCACAGTAGCAACCCAATTGAAGAACACCTTCTTCACCACGAATTTTTTAGCAAAAATTCTACAGATTGCATGCCTCAAACTCACTCCAATCTTCTAAATATATAGCACTCAATCATGCAAAGAATGTGGCTACATGAGATGTAGCTCAAGCTTGGAGTAATTGAATCCTAAAGTAATGGGTTTTGTGTGAGCAACTATGAAGGTGATAATTGAAAAAATCGAATTTCCATTTTTTGTGTTTTGTTGATCTTTTTCAATTTTTCAATTGATTTTATAAATCAATTTGTTTTCTATAATTGAAAATATTATAATTTTACAAAATTAATTTCATAAATTAATTTTTCTAATAAAATTAATAAATAAATATTTAAACAATTTAAATAATTCAAATTAATTTAATATCAAATTAAATTAATTTTACACAAATCTACCTTCATATATTTAAAACATATTTAAATATTAATTTTCCAATTCCGTTTAATTCTTAAAATTAAACGTGTAATTATATCTCATATACTTACTAATTCCTTTAATTCTAATTTGAACGTTTCAAATTAACTTATCAAGCTACTCTACAGCTAATCCATTTACGAGCTAGTAGGGGACCTCGCGGACCTACAGATCATGGGCTCCAACAATCCGAGATTAATTAACTAAACTCATTAGACCAAATTAACCCCCATTCATTAACTAATGGGTCACTTCACTAAAGCCCATAGTTGAACTCCCCTCACTGTAGATATATTATGTCCACTCGATACGACCATGATTAGTAAGTTAACCCTTCACAGGTTGTTCGTAATAACGACTGGGTCAAATCTCTATTTTACCCCCGAAATTACCTCTTGTTCCTTAAGTCCCACTGATTCTCTAATGAAGAATTGATTTGTGATCCAATCAACAAACTGAGTCCCTCTCAGGCCAATGAGAGGGTGAGGCCCCTTATTCAAGACCCGGAGTCAGCACTTAAGGTAACAACCTCTCTAGTATCCCTAAAAGCGGGTAAAAGTGACTTTCATCTTGCGCTCTATGTCCCCAAATATCTATTCGGTGTTACCCCTGAAATGGGAGTTTATAAAGGATAATCCCAAATAAACAGGAGTTCATAGTTAGCTCAGGATTAAGGTCAAGTTACCTAGGTCATCGCTTTGAAATAGTCAGTCTTAAACAGTAAACAACGTTATAAAGTAAGAGTGACTTATTTCGTGGTCCGATCTTATACAAACTCTTTTGCACAGGACACACCCACTCCTAATGTCATAACATGTATGAATTAGGATCACTTCGTTTGTAGCACTTTACAACTATTTTAACAACTACAGAGTAGGCTGCATCCAATAGTGTTACCAGAATAAGGCACCCGACCTTATTCATATACTATAAATCATTTTGACTATTTACTTGAACCTGATACACTTTTATGTCTTCATATAAAGTTCAAGTACTCATGTAATAGTCATGGGTATTTTTAGGTTTATTGGATTTCTAATAAGCAATACATATATTCAATAACAACTTATTGAATTTTCAAAATAAGTTTCATTATTTACAAACCACGAGTTTTAGGACATAAAACCCAATAAACTCCCACTTGGACTAAAACTCTAGTGGTAAGTTATATATTCGTATATATAAGACCGAGTTTTTGAGTTAGAGAAATCCAATAAACTAGGGCATCTCATACCCATGGTTTACCATTCTGTATCCCATACCCGATATTTATCCCATTTTGCCTAGGTTATTTACCTGGTATTCTTAGTCCTACTAGGTGATTCAGACACTTTAGCCAAGAGAACCATTGTAAACATGTTAGTGTACAATAGACTTCTTATTAAACTATATGAGGAATGCATCTTATTCTCAATAATGACTAGAAAGTCATACTTTCCTCCTACTACATTGAGGTACTCTTAACTCCTTCAGTAAGATGCATCTGACCTGTCTTAACAACTCTTGTTAAGAGTGTTAATTCAATAACTCTTTATTAAATAGATCTAGAAATCTTTAAGCTTTCTATACTTTGATCTAATCGATTTCTAGTCGTTTCTGATTCTTAACAGAAGTTGCTATGAGATAGAACAAACATTTGAAAATGAACATTTCATTTACAACAAAAATATATACAATTTGTTCTTTACAAGATAACAAAAACAAGTAAGATTATTATACAACAACATCTCCCACTGATTAAGCTGAGTAAGAAGTCCTCAGGAACTAGTTTTCCTGTTATGCTTTCTCTGCTCAACTTTCAGCAAGATACTTAGAGCAGTTTCTCTTCCAATGCCCTTCTTCGTTGCAGTGGAAACACTTTCCTTTGTCTGCAGTGTTGTTCTTCCCTTTCTTTCTAGTGGGTTTCTTCTTCCCTTTCCCTTTGTTCTTCTTCACAGGAATACTCTTACTCTGGGAAGAGAAAACAACATCAGGCTTGGAGGACGTTCCTCTCTTTTCAGCGGTAGTAACATTTATTTCTGATTCTAGACTTTTACTTCTCAACATAGTCTGGTAAGTCTATAGCTCATTCAATAAAGTAGTCAAACTGTATTCAATTTTATTCATAAGTGCATTCGTGCAGAACTGCGGAAAACTTTTTGGAAGAGATTCCAGAATAAAACCGATTTGACTTCTTTCTCAATAATAATGTCGTTTACTTCTGCCATATAAAAGTGGACCAACATGTCCAGGACATGTTCACAAACAAAGGCCCAATCTTTCATGCGGAAATTGTAAAAGTACTTAATAGCATCATGATGCGTGAAATTATGATGCAATGATGTGTGTGTTATGCAATGAACATGCAAGTTTTCCTAACAAGGCCCAAGTATAAACCTTCTTAGGTTTCCTGTTAAGTTCACGATCGAACACAGGGACTACTGAATAGATATGCAACAAACACTTTGATTCTATTGTGGTAGTAAAAACAAATGAAGTGGATAGTGTTCTGATTGAGATTTTTCCTATGCGACGGAGTTGAACGCAGAGTTGATGAAAGTGTAGAATAACAATAAGTATGCGATGAAGGGGTTGAGAAGGGGTTTAGCTAACATTTCCTTAGATTGTGCACAAATTATGGGATCATGCTACACACAAATATCAATACTACATTTCTCAAAACAAAATGCCATAATTCCTATTTCTAGGACACATGCGATGTATATGCGAAAAATTCGATAGGACTTATTTCTAAGTTTCTACTCTTTCCTATGCGATGATGAATGATGCACACATAAAACAAGGTGAGCGCATACCATCATTCCTACTTATAGGGTGCATGCGATGTGTAAATAGCAATAGAACTTATGTCTAAGTTTCTACTTCTTGCTTTTGCGATTCTAATCCTACTCTCTCAAGCCTAGATTCTAATCTGACTCTCTCTATCTTTAGACTACTCTCTCAAGTATGTCCAAAGGGTGAATGATGCATATATAAGACAAGATAATTGCATAAAATGTAAATCTTAAGTCATGCTAGCTAAGTACTTCTCAACCCATTCAGAAATTTAGCTACTCATGCGTGGTATGGAGAGATTGAACATAGATAGAAATGAGGTTTCCATTTTTTGCAAATAAAGTACTAAATACAAAATAATAAATGGATTTGAGAGATAAGAAGCCAATGTCTTGCTTCCCGTGACCTTTTACACTACTCTATATCACTCAAACTCTGTTCTAGTTGTGTATTCTTGCTCTCACAAGTGTTGGCCCTCTCTCCTTTGTGTTGCTTTCCGATAGTCTCTCGATCTGTCCAGGGGCGATTCTCTTGGCTTTTCCTCGTGTCCTTGCTCTCTCCATCCTCTTTGTATATGTATATGTATGTGTGGGAATGACTAACTATATCCTTTTTCTCTGGTGGCCTTCGATATTTATAGATTTCAAGGTGAAGCAGCTTTTCTTACTAATGATTGCAATGATGGGCGGCATTAATTCCCCTATTCTGTTGTGCCGTTTAATAGTCACCGAAACTTGAATGTACTTGCTACAATGTGGGTTTTAACGGCTTGTCAACTAAATTCAGAATCAACCGTTATTAGCTTTCCGTCCCATCATGATTTATTATGTTGTCGCCTTGATGCAAGGTCTTTATGCGGCCACCTTTTTAAGACACTTCTCACGATCGCATGACTTGCGATTGCAACTTCAAGCGCGCTGACGCATTGGGCCTTTGGATCGCAATTTCATATGCGCCATCGCATTGTACCTGCACAAAATAGGTAAATTAACTGTTTTTATGCGATGAGCACTTGCAATCACAATACCTTTTAGTTTAGCACTTTTGGATGTGATATTGCCTATTTTATCATCGTATTCTCTCATTGTTTTACTTATTTGAGCTGTAATAACTTGTATTTCTACCAGTTATCACATCATGCCTTAGGGAGAAGGATGGTTGCCCGAACATCCATCGTAGAGATTCCATAATCTCTTTGGAAGTACCTATATCCTCATGTTTCTTCGCCAAAACATCAGATATGCTGGCGAGGATATAAGCACGGTCTTTATCATTTGCCCTGATCCATCTATCATATGCATCTCAAACATTTTGGTTTGTAATAGAGCTTGGAACGGGAGGAAAATCTTCTGTTAATACAAACCGTAAATTGTCTATCACCAGTATAGTATTCAAATTTGATTTCCATTTTTCATAATTATCCCCAATCAGTTTATCAGACGCCAACAATTGTACTAGTGAACTCGTCATTCTGAAATTATAAAAAAAATTTATAAGTGAATTGCTTTTAAATCCAATCAAGTTTTAGCAAAGTAATAATATACCTAAGATTATTTTTGCAACGATACTACAAGAATACATTATTGACTAAATACTATCTTCAGAATAACTCATATTCCGATAGTCATTTAGGTACCGCTTTTGGTCAGAAATTACTAACATTTAATAATTATGTAAGTGTAACCCTCCGTTTTTAGACGTTAGAGGTTGGCCCCAACTATGCTACCGAAGTGGAGAGACAAGGTTGGGAATGGACCTAAGAAATACTATCCATCTCGGGAGCTTGAGTTGTTCTGAATCCTATGTTACAACCCTTTATGGGGATAGCCTTCGTTAAATGACTAGTAAAGGGCCACTTAAAGCTAATAAGCAGGTGCAACAAAGGAATCTCACGATCCAAACTAAAGGAAGAGACCACAGGATATGTTGACACATTTCCTTCACCCACTTACTATGAACTACTTCCCCCGTTTACCTTGTTATTGACTCATACAAAACACTTTCCATATGGAGGTCACTCCCAGGGTGACACGAAGCGTTATATGATCTCACGGTGTAAACTATGTGGAGACGTGGCAGTTGAAATCTATATATCATATATTTGGTTTCTTTTCGAACAAGTTTCGCTTATTCACCGTAATCTAGATTAAAGCTAAAAAATACTTTCCGTATGGAGGTCACTCCCAGGGTGACACGAAGTACCACTTAAATCTTGATTGTGAACTCATAGGGACGAAGTACCACTCCCACTTATATGTTATTAATCTTCCACTGAAGTGTTCTAATAACTTTATCATATAGAAGTTATTGAACTCCCACTGAAGTGTTCTATTTAATAGGGCAAATTTATACTTAGGTTCTTTTCGGCTAATAAAAATAACCCTAAGTCTATGTGGTTTATCCAAGTATAACACTTATAAATGGATTTAAACCTACGATGTCTAGGTGATAAAACCGCTTTATTACCTCACATCACTCACGTATGCTCATAAAACTGGTTAACAACATTCAATAATTCGTCCATAATCCCCAGTAGGAGGTGTTCCGTAGACCGTCAACTTAAGTACCCCCAGCCTTAGACAGGATTATATACCGTTTGACTTTATAACTCAACTTTTACAAGTTTAACGACCTATTTTAATTATTAAAATGAGTGGTTAATCTGCGTGAGCATGCAACTGTTCTTTGTTATGGATTTTAAACGTCTAACCCAATTTTATAACAGCTTACAAAATTTTAAACATGCTAAACATCCACAGCAAACATCAAAGCCATTCAATATTTAATATAAAAATTATATTAAATATAAGAAACCCTAACATGCATACTATATATTATAACATTTTATAACATATTTTCAATGCATGTAACATACTTCCTATGGTGGGATTTTAAATCTACATGGCATATTGTAGGCACATAAAAGATTTATTTAATTATAACATATATCAAATACATAAATAATTAAACAAAAATTGTTATGGTCTTAGTTTTTGCATAAACAAGCAAACAAAAGCCTAATTATTACAAGACAGCTTCAAAACCGCTTCCAGACCACTCGGATCGCTCTAAACCGAACCTAAGCAGTTGGATTTTATGTCCTAAAACTCGTAGTTTATAAATTGATAAACATATTCTGTTTTGTTTTTCGATAAAATTGTTATTGAAATTGTAATCTTGAATCCAATAAAATAAGGTCCTGAGGCTATTTAATATAGTTTGAACTTTATATAGTGACATAAATGTGGATCAAGTTCAAATATATAGCCAAAATGGTCTATAGTATATGAATAAGGTTAGGCGCCTTGGTCTGGGGACACTATGGATGCGGCCCACTTTGTAGTTAGTACAAACGATGTGATCCTGAATTGTTCATATAGAGATATGTGAGTGAGTGCATCCTATGCAATGAGTTCGAATACGACTGAACCATGAAATAGTTACTTTTTACATTCTAAACGTCGTTTTATGTATAAAACTGACCATTTCGTTAATTAATGACCTAGGTAACTTAATCTTAATCCTAAGCTGACTATGAACTCCTGTTCACTCGGAATTATCCTTAGATCTACATAGGTGAGGGTAGCTCATTATCACTGACTCAATAAGCCTCCCATTTCAGGGGTAAGATCAGGTGGATAGCTGGGAATATAGGGTGCAAGACAGAATTCACTCCTACCCGTTATAGGGATAGTAGATAGGTTGTTCCCTTTAGTACTGAATCTAGGTCTTGAACGAGAGGCCCCACTCTCTCCTTGGCCCGAGAGAGGTTTGGTTTATAGGTTGGACCTTAAACCAATTGTTCATTAGAGGATCCGTGGAACTTAAGAAACAAGATGTAATTTTGGGGGTAAAACGGTATTTTGACCCAGCCAAGACCACGAACAACCTGTGAAAGATTGACTTACTGATTATGGTTATATCAGATGGACAAAAATATATCTACAGTGAGGGGAGTGCAACTACGAGACTTTAGTGGAATGACTCATTAGTTAACAAATGTTGATTAATTAGGTTAAAGATTTTTACCAGTTAATCTCGGATTGTTGGAGCCCATGATCTGTAGGTTCATTAGGTTCCCCTACTAGCTCATATGGAATAAACTTAGAACAGTATGATAGAATGATTTGAATTGTTTGAATTAGGTTAAGAGGGAGAAACCGACAAGTATATGTGATATAGTGGTGGTTTTTTCCAGTTTAGAGATATAGCTTTAATATTTAAATGTGATTTAAATATCAAGAATATGAATACGTTCATATTCGAAAGCTCGGAAATAATGAAAATGGTCAAAGATGTAAAAAGTCAAAGAGTTGACTTTTGGCTTTCAAAAGTCAAACTTTGACCGACCTTATATTCAAATGTGATTTGAATTTCGAGAAAATGAATACGGATTCAAGCTCAGGAGGTCAAAATTAGTCAACACAGAAAAAATCATAAAAAGTCAAAATGTTGACTTTTTGGTCAAAGTTTGACTTTGACAAAATGACTATTTTGCCCTTTGACTAAAGTTAGTGGGAAAATCCAAACTTTTGTTGGATAATTCCACTAACAAGATAGTGGGCTAGGTGTTGGCTTATAGTGGAGACATCAAGACCACTTAGATAGTAGATTTTGAGGTGTTGGGTTTTTATGAATTTGTTTCATGTAATTTTTGCATGGCTTTTTTCTATAAATTTGGGCTTTCAAATTGGATGAAAAATTTTTGCAATTTTGCCAAATTTAGTTTTCAAAATTGGGCTGAAAAAAAAAAACCCAAACCAAAAGGAAAAATCTATCTCCTATTTTCATCTCTTTCTCTCTCTCGGTTTCTGCATCCATCGTGTCCCACAATCCGGTTATGAGTCCAGAGGATAGTAGGTCAGCTCTAGTGGTTGTCCGATTCGTGTTCGACTGGAGATGAAAACGTTTCGAGAGCTTCAAAGGTAATATTTTCAAAAAAAAAACCTAATTAATTAATTTAGGGTTGCATGTTATTTTCCTATTAATTAGAAGCAATTAGAGTGTAATAGATCCTTATTTCGCTGCGTATGTCTAGTGTTCCATCACAAACAGCTTGAATTGAACCTGAACCGTCTAAATCAGATTAGAAAGTTTGAACTGGACCAGCAGAGTCTGAACCGGACAAGACCTCAAGAGAACCGATTGAACCGACTCCTCTCACTCCATGCTCGAAATCTCGCTGAGCTCATCGTGTAGCAATGACGACTATCGTTTAGCATCTGCCTGATTGTCTAGTATTTACTGATCGTGTAGCACCATCGTATAGTGCCTGACCGAGCTACATGATCATGTAGTGTCATCCATCTATCATATAGTGCCATCGTCTAGTGCCAGACAATGCTACACGATCGCTTAGTGTCTAACACTATCGTGCAGCACCATCGTTTAGTGCTAGACAATACTACATGATAGCTTAGCGCCTCTTCTTAATCGTTTAACGCGTGCAAAAAAGTAAACGATCATGTAGTGCTATTGCATAGCACTTCAACACATCGTTTAGCTGCCGCTCAATGCTACACAATCGTGTAATGCCATAGTATAGTATTTCAACGCATCGTTTCTCTCCCAGCAAAGCTACACGATCGTGTAGTGCCTCTACACATCGTTAGCTCCCGCAGGTACACGATCGTCTAGCACACAACACTTCAATGATCAGCGCCTGTAGCTACACGATCTTCTAGCTTTTCTTCACATTGTTTAATGCCCGAAGCTCAACGATCGTCTAGCACTAAACCTCAAAGACGAAATTTGAGCTGAGGCTGAAAAACTAGAATCGGCAACTTGGCCTTTTTCACTTGTTTCTTCAATTACAGCTTAATTTCAACTCTAATGACTCTGGATAAATTATAGACTCTTGAGAACACATAAAAGCTCATCAATCAAGAGCAAATTACAAATTTAATCGAGAAATCAAAGAGAAATTAAATGCCAAAACTCAAAAAGCATATCAGTGTACCAGTTTCATATAACTCATGAAAGACACCCACAAAACTAAAATTAAACCGAATTGAATGCTTAAATGATACTCTGATATCAATTGTTGGATTGTATCAGCAAGCAGCAGAAGTAACAAGGATCATTAAGCACTCTAATTCATTAATTTTGGCAGAAACTAAAGCATGCTCTTACATAAACAAATGGGTTTCAAGTCAAACTTTTGTAGAACTTCTTCAAAGCTCGATTCCAGCTGCAGATTTCTTCAAGTCTTATTGTAGACTACCTCAAGATCTTTCCTATTATCCTCTTGGAGCTCTAGATTGAGTTGTGGGACTTAAAATAAGTATGAATGAAGGGAACTCGGAGAAAAACTCGGAGCAACAACCCAATTGAAGAACACCTTCTTCACCACGAACTTTTCAGCAAAAATTCTACAGATTGCATGCCTCAAATTCATTTCAATCTTCTCAATATATAGTAGACAATCATGCAAAGAAGATGGCTACATGAGATGCAACTCATGCTTGGAATAATTGAAGCCTAAAGTAATGGGTTTTGTGTAAGCAACTATGAAGGTGATAATGGAAAAAACCGAATTTCCATTTTTTGTGTTTTGTTTATCTTTTTCAATTTTTCAATTGATTTCATAAATCAATTTTTTTTCTAAAATTGAAATTATTATTAATTTTATAAAATTAATTTCATAAATTAACTTTTATAATAAAATTAATTAAATAATTATTTAAACAATCTAAATAATTCTAATTAATTTAATATCAAATATTAAATTAATTTTACACAAATCCACATTCATATATTTAAATCATATTTAAATTTTAATTCTCCAATTCCGTTTAATTCTTAAAATTGAATGTGTAATTATATCTCATATAATTACTAATTCCTTTAGTTCTAATTTGAACATTTCAAATTAACTTATCACCCTACTCTACAGCTAATCTATTTATGAGCTAGTAGGGGGACCTCGCAGATCTACAGATCATGGGCTAAAACGATCAGAGATTAATTGGCTAAACTCATTAGACCGAATTAACCGACATTCATTTACTAATGGTGTTGGGGTTTGTGCCTTAAAGTCTCGTGTCCAATAGTTTGTAAACAACTTTGTACGAACACTTGTGATGCATATTATAAATGATATTTACTTCACTACTTGACTTTGCACATTTAGATTTTACCACAAGCCAATAAACATAAAATCCCTGGTTATCTGTATGTGGCTCAAGCATGTAGGTGGTGACATACAAGTGGATCATGTCTTGAGTGATAACCAAAATGGTCTGTAGTATATGGATATAGGAGGGAAACCTTATCCTGGTAATGTTACGGATGCAGCCTGCTTTGTAGAATGGTCATAAGTGTTGTGACTTGTCACAGAAGATCTGGTCCTAATTGATGGAACTCAAGACATACGCAGCGGAATTAGGATCTAATTACACTTTAATTGCTCTTAAATTAAAGGAAATAAGCATGCATCATGAAGGAAAAAACAGTGGATTAAAAAGTTTAGGATACTACCTTTGAAGCCCCCGAAAACCGCTTCTCCTCGTTGAATCTCGACTCGAACTCTTTTGGACCACCACTAGAGTTGACCTACTATCTCTGGACTCAGAACCGAGTTGTGGGACCCAGTGGATGAAGAGAACCGAGAGAGAGAAAAGAGGTGGAAATAAGGAAAGGAATTTTTTGAGTAGGTTTGGGTGTTTCCTTTTCTTTTTTTCACAAAGTTGTAATTTTCCAGCCCAAATATCAGAAAACTAATTTTCAAAATGGCAAAATTTATTTAACTAAATTGAAGAGCCCAATTTATAGAAAAAAGGCATGTAACAATTGCATGAAAAATCTTCACAAAAACCCAACACCTAGAATCCACTCACTTAGTGGGCTTAATGTCTCCACTATAAACCAACATCTAGCCCACTATTTTGTTAGTAGAATTATCCAACAAAAGTTTGATTTTTCCCACTAACTATAGTCAAAGGGCAAAATAGTCATTTGGTCAAAGTCAAACTTTGACCAAAAAGTCAACATTTTGACTTTTTATGATTTTTTTCGTGTTGACTAATTTTGACCTCCCGAGCATGAATCCGCATTCATTTTCTCGAAATTCAAATCACATTTGAATATAAGGTCGGTCAAAGTTTTGACTTTTCAAAGTCAAAAGTCAACTCTTTGACTTTTTACAACTTTGATCATTTCCATCATTTTCGAGCTTCCGAATATGAAGGTATTCATATTCTTGATATTTAAATCACAATTAAATATTAAAGCTGTATCTCTAAGCTAAAAAAAACCCCGACCACTATCACATATACTTGTTGGTTTCTCTCTCTCTACCTAATTCGAACAATTCAAATTATTCTATCATACTGTTCTAAGTTTATTCCATATGAGCTAGTAGGGGAACCTAATGGACCTATAGATCATGGGCTCCAACAATCCAAGATTAGCTACCTAAACTCTTTAGACTGAGCTAATCAACATTCGTTAACTAACGGGTCATTACACTAAAGTCCCGTAGTTGCACTCCCCTCAATATAGATATATTTGTGTACATTTGATATAATCATGATTAGTAAGTTAATCCTTCACAGGTTGTTCGTAATCTCAGCTGGGTCATAAAAATCATTTTACCCCCAAGACTACATCTTGTTCTTTAAGTTTCACTGATCCTCTAGTGAACAATTGGTTTAAGGTCCAACCTATAAACCGAATTCCTCTCGGGCCAAGGAGAGGGTAGGGCCCCTTGTTCAAGACCTGGATTCAGTACTAAAGGGAACAACCTATCTACTGTCCCTATAACGGGTAGGAGTGAATTCCGTCTTGCACCCTATGTTCCCAGCTATCCACCCGATCTTACCCCTGAAATGGGAGGCTTATTGAGCCAGCGATATTGAGCTGCCCTCACCTATGCAGATCTAAGGATAATTCTAAGTGAACAGGAGTTCATAGTTAGCTCAGAATTAAGATTAAGTTACCTAGGTCATCAATTAACGAAATAGTCAGTTTTATACATAAAACGGTGTTTAGAACATAAAAAGTGACTATTTCATGATTCGATCTTATGTAAACTCTTTACATAGGATGCCCCCACTCACATATCTCTATATGAACGATTCAGGATCACATCGTTTGTACTAACTACAAAGTGGGCCGCATCTATGGTGTCCCCAGAATAAGGCGCCCAACCTTAATCATTTACTATAGACCATTTTAGCTATATATTTGAACTTGATCCACCTTTATGTCACTACATAAAGTTCAAACTACATTAAATAGCCTCAGGACCTTAGTTTATTGGATTCAAGATTATAATTTCAATAACAAATTTATCGAAAAACAAAACAGAATATATTTATTAATTTACAAACTACGAGTTTTAGGACATAAAATCCAACACTAATCATTCGTGTAGGGGACATGCGAGTGGGGGCGTCCTATACAAAGAGTTTATATAAGACCTGACCATGAAGTGTTAACGTCTCGTTATATAACACCATTCATAACATGACCTCAATCCTGAGTGAGTTGGGAACTCCTGCCATTGAGGGAGGTCCTTTGATTTGCATGGGTGCGAGTGCTCAGAACGCCGACTCAAACCTACAATATTGGGGATTCGTATGATTTGGGAGCTGGGAACTCAGCTACACAAGATGGAATTCACTCCTTCCTCGAGGCAGGGGCAAGTAGATAGATAGCTCCCTTAAGGGCTGATTCCAAGGCTTAAACAATGTGGCGTCACGCCCCTTTTCATGGCCCGAGAGGTGTTTACACATAGTAGGACTATGTTGTATTGTTCATTAGAGGGATCAGTGGTACTTAAGGACGAAGAAGTAATTATAGAGGAAAAACGGTAAATTAACCTACTGTAATTACGAGCATCTATGAAGGGTCATCGTACTGATGATTGGTTATATCCAATGGACATAGAAATATATCTATGGCAAGAAGCGTTCAACTATCGGTCTTTAGTGGAATGCCTGGCAGTTAACGGATGGTGGATATCATGACTAAAGAGTTTCGTCAGCTATTCACGTACTGTTGGAGCTTCCAGCCATAGGTCCATAAGGTCCCCTTGATAGCTTGGATACAAGTTGAGAGTCAATTTTTGGGTCAATTTGAAATATTCAAATTGACAAGAGGGAGTTCGATTATATATGTTATAATTGAATGGGTTAATTAAATATGATATAATTAACTTTATGTATGAGATACATTAATTTGGAAGAAATTGGATATAAATATGATTTATATCTAGTAAAGGAAAAAATATTATAATTAATATTTGATATTAATTTATAAGTTATGAATGTGATAAGATCACATTAATTGGATTGTTTTAAAGGAAAAGGGAAGGCGCCTCTTCGTTTAAAATAATGGATGAGTGCATTATAAATAGCAGACAGTATGTTGATGTCGGTGTGCGCGGGTATTGTGAAAAAGATAATGTCATCGTTTAGAAAAGCAGTGCCTATACGATAGGATTGCACGATCGCTTACATATACGATATTGCTAAGCGATCGCATACTAATTACACCGTCGCGTGCTATTACCTAAACGATCTTTTACCTTTTTCCTAAGCGATCGTTTGCCTCTCGGTATTTACTAAATGATCGTATAGACGATCGCTTAGTTTTTCTACGCGATCGTTTTGGACGATTGCTCACCCTTTTCCTACACGATCGTTTAGAAGATCGTTTACCTTTTCCTACACGATCGTATAGACGATCGTTTACTTTTACTACACGATCGTATACTTCACCTAAACGATCAAGCATTCTGTCTACACAATAGACGATCTCTTCTCCCACTTACTTGATCGTTGTGTACAGTCGCTCTTCGTCCTTCCCTCTACCAAATCCGAACAAAGCCCACACTTTGGATTCTCAATCCAAGAATACTGAGGGCTCTAAGTGGTGTTGTCTTCTCCGATTTCTTCTATTCGAGTGGTGACTGTTCGAGGTAGACGGTTGGGCTTCAGACTCGAGAAATCTTCATCTGGTATGATTTCTTGATCCCTTTAGCATTATGAAAGTATGTTTGAATGTATATGCGATAATTCTATCATAATGAATTGAAAATATCTGCTTCTGCTCGTAGGTACTCTTGAATAAGAGTTCCTTCAATTGGTATCAGAGCACTCGATTTTCTAATATTCCAATTCATTGCTGCAAAAGAATTGCAAATACATTCTTGGTGGGTGCATTTCTACACTGTTTAATCGTTAAATTGTTGTGGATGTGTGGATTTATGGATGTTTTCGTGGATGTTAGCCTCGGTTTGTTTTAATTCTTCTACATTTGCGGTTGTTTGTAAAGGTCCCTGTGTTTTTGGGCATTAATAATCGTTATCGAGTCTGTATTCAAAGTCTGTTTGAGTTTTGAATCGTTCGCAAAGAAGATCGGAGCATGCGTTGTGGTTCTTTGAGGAAGGTATACGATCAAGTGTTGATCACATCGTACAGACGATGGGGAATGCGATCAAGTGTTGATCTCATCGTGCAGTCAATGCAATACGCGATCGATGTTGATCGCATCGGTTAAATGATGGGGTATATGATCAAGTGTTGATCGCATCGTGCAGTCAATGGGGTACGCGATCACTGATGATCGCATTGTGTAGACGATCAGGTAAGCGATCAAGGGTTGATCGCATCATGTTGAAGATCGGTTATGAAATCACTGAGTCTCGAGTCGTGTAACAAGGTAAATCGTTTACCTGGTTGCATGAATCGATTAGACAATAAGATGCTTGCGTATCGTTTAACGCACGGGCCTGGTCGATCATTTAGGTCAGCAAGCTTCATCGCATAGTAAATGATTAAACGATCGCTTAGTAACACAAGGTAAATCGTTTACCTGGTTGCACGCATCGGTTAGACGATGAGATACTCACGTATCATTTAACATGCGCGCGCACTAGACGATCGTTTAGGTCAACAAGCTTCATCGCTTAGTAAATGACTAAACAATAATTTTGTAATGCAAGGTAAATCGTTTACCTGGTTGCATGCATCAGTTAGCCGATGAGATGGTCGTGTATCGTTTAACGCACGCACGCACTGGACGATCGTTTAGGTCAGTAAGCTTCATCACTTAGTAAATGACTAAACGATCGCTTAGTAATACAAGGTAAATCGTTTACCTATCGTCGTGCTATGCGATCGCATAGACGATCAGGCTTCGCAGCCTCCTCGTCGTCTATGCGATCGTTTAATTATGCTCCTATCTTCTAGTGTGTGTTGAACGATCGTATACCTACGACATTTACTACACGATGGAGTTCTCCTAGCGGTTCAAGACCCAGTTCGCCTGTGAACCGGTTTGCTCGATGAAAAATGTAATAGATAGGGTTATTTCATTCCGGTTTTGTAAAGGCTCATCCTGGTCCATAAATCCTTCATTTTTTACATGCGATGTAGGTTTTTAATATGTCATATGGTATGCACATATAGATAAACCCCACCTTAGGTCATGCATATTTTCTTAATTATAAATGCATGTTTTAATTTACATAAATGCATGCTCATGCATCATATAATATAAGGGTTATATTTATATATGCTTTATTTTTTTTTCTTTTGTTATATTTATAAGCGTTATAAATACTTCATCAAGTGGGATGAGTGTTTTAGTTGTTTATTTTATGAATGGTTATAAAATGAAATTAGAACTAAAATAATTAATAAAAGATCATTATGTAGCAAGTCTACCTAAACGATTGTTTAACTTTTTCCTAAGCAATCGTTTAGCTCCCGGTATTTACTAAACAATCGTATAAACGATCGCTTAGTTTTTCCTACGTGATCGTTTTGGACGATCGCTCACCCTTTTCCTACACGATCGTTTACCTTTTCCTACACAATCGTGTAGACGATCGTTTACTTTTACTATACGATCATAAACTTCACCTAAACGATCAAGCATCATGTCTATGCGATAGACGACCTCTTCTCCCACTTGCTTGATCATTGTGTATGGTCGCTCTTCCTCCTTCCCTCTACCAAATCCGAACAAAGCCCACACTTTGGATTCTCACTCCAAAAATATGAAGGCTCTAAGTGGTGTTGTCTTCTCTGATTCCTTCTTTTCGAGTGGTAACTTTTCGAGGTAGACGGTTGGGCTTCAGACTCGAGAAATTTTCATCTATATGATTTCTTGATCCCTTTAGCATTATGAAAGTATGTTTGAATGTATATGCAGTAATTCTATCACAATGAATTGGAAAGATCCGCTACTACTCGTAGGTACTCTTGAATAAGAGTTCCTTCAATCTAATGGGTCACTCACTAAAGCCTATAGTTGAACTCCCTTCACTGTAGATGTATTATGTCCACTTGATATGACCATGATTAGTAAGTTAACCCTTCATAGGTTATTTGTAATAACAGTTGGGTCAAATCTCTGTTTTACCCCCGAAATTACCTCTTGTTCCTTAAATGCCATTGATCCTCGAATGAAGAATTGATTTGTGATTCAATCAACAAACCGAGTCCCTCTCGGGCCAATGAGAGGATGGGGCCCCTTGTTTAAGACCTGGAGTCAACACTTAATGGAACAACCTCTCTACTATCCCTAAAAGCGGGTAGGAGTGAATTCCATCTTGCACCCTTTGTCCCAGCTATCTATTCGGTGCTACCTCTAAAATGGGAGTTTATTGAGTTGGATTTGTTGAGCCAACCCTCACCTATGAAATCTAAGGATAATCCCAAAGAAATAGGAGTTCATAATTAGCTTAGGATTAAGGTCAAGTTACCTAGGTCATCGCTTTGAAATAGTTAGTCCTAAATAGTAAACAGCGTTATAAAGTAAGAGTGAATGATTTCATGGTCCGATCTTGTACAAACCTTTTTACATAGGACGCCCCCACTCCTCATGTCATAACATGTACGAATTAGGATCACTTCGTTTGTAATAACTACAGAGTAGGCCACATCTAATAGTGTTACCAGAATAAGGCACCCGACCTTATTCATATCTATAAATCATTTTGACTATTTACTCAAACCTGATCCACTTTTATGTCTCCACATAAAGTTCAAGTACTCATGTAATAGTCATGGGTCTTCTTAGGTTTATTGGACTTCTAATAAGCAATACATATATTCAATAACAATTTATTGAATTTGCAGAATAAGTTTCATTGTTAACAAACCACAAGTTTTAGGACATAAAACCCAATAATATCATATACCCCAAGTAGCTCTCACTGAATGTTCTACATAGGGGTTCATTAACTTAGACCATCCGACTACTGATTTTATCTAATTGTGTTTAATTTACTCAAAAATAACTATTGTCTTTGAAAATTAAACAAGTTTGAGTAAAGTCCCATTAAACTCTTTAACGGACTATCCTCAAATTTGCATGCATGCATCAAATCTATCTAATTCACCTTTTTAGGTAGGTTCCCAGGTAGGGGTGTTCTGTTTCTGTTAGCTTAAGTACCCTAGCCTAGACAGAACCTGCCTTAGAAAAAAGGTCCCTTATAGATAGATTTGTTACATATTTAATCTTTTATTAGTCAATTTAATCCTATTACACTGATTAAAAGATTAAACCTTAGGTTTCTAATCTCACTAGAACCGTAATCTTAGGTTTATCTCCATCAAGTTTTAAAACACTTTTAAAAACATGATTCAAGCCTAAGTTCGCATGCATGTCATTCTTATTAATTTTAGTTCTAATTTCCCTTATAACTCTTATAAATGAAACAACCAAAACCATTCACATTTCTATACATAACTAGGTATTTGTAAGCTCGTAATCATGTAGTAAAAAACTTGTTAGGTTGATGACGTATGAGCTTTGTGATAATGATAATATGCGATACTACATTCTAAATGATGTATGTGTTGATGCTTAGATGCTTTTGTAGTATGCGTTCGTGTAGTGTGTGCGTGTCACAAGTTTTCTTACGCTGGAACCAAGTATAATTCCAACGCAAGTTTCTCAAAGTGATCTGAGGTCGAACATTGGGATTGCGGTGATAAAAGTAAAATGCGGTGAAAAAGTAAAATGCGATAATAAAGTAAAATGCGATGATAAATAAAGTGCGATAATAAAATGCGGTGATAAATAAATTGCGGTGATAAAATAAGATGCGGTAATAAAGTAGAATGCGGTAACAAATAAATGAATAAACAATTAAGTATGCATATTGAGAACTGGCTGTGAAGATGTGCAAATACCTGATGAATACGGTGGCAAGTCTTGTGAAATGTGTCGGAAAGAGAATGGGTTGGGCGAAAGGACATCATAAGTTCGTCAATCTTGTTGAGGACGCAACTAAGGTTCTACTTTCCCTTGGTGTAACACCCCCGAAATATTTTTTTTTATATTTTTATGCAATTTAAGGATTTCCTTTTATTGTTGAGGGAATTTGTGGAATCTTGGAAGTCAAGTGTAGTTGCGGAATTTAATAGTTGGCGTGAAATTATTCAATTTGGAAATTAATGGCAGGAATTAATTTTCTTTTGAAAAGAAAAGGAATTTAAAAGTATAAAGTGGAATAAGGAAAAAGAATAAAGTATAATTATACTTATTTCCTTTTTTAGTTATTATTATTATTATTATTATTATTATTATTATTTATAAAAAAAAAAAAAATCAAACTCCCCTTTCTTCCTCACGCATCCGGTGCCCCCCCCCCCAATTCCTTTTGCCTCTAGTCACCATCGACGCCTTACCGCACCGCGTCACTCCCGCCGCCGACCTCGACTAGCAGCTGATCTCCTCAACCCTTCGTCCAGATGCTGTCGATCTGACCCTAGCCGCCTGCTGCTAAGGTTTTTCCCAGCTGATGCCTACTGTTCGACGAGACTGCATTCGAAGCCCCACCCTCCGGATCCGCGCGTCTACCGCTTAATCTGTTTGCCCAGCCCTTACACCAGGTCGCCCGTTGAGTGGAGACGTCCGGCCGTCGCTTAACGTCATCTAGCGACGCGCCTCGCTCTCGTCTCAGCCTCTGTGAGGCCATTCGACACCCTAGCTAGCCGTCCACATTCAACCATCGAAGTTTTTGTCGCCGTCGAAGCCTCAACCATCACTTGAGTTCACTCGCCGCCATTGCGTAATCTCAAGGGAATCTTGGATTTGGGTAAGATCATTTCTTGTTGGGTTGGGTTTCTTAAAGGATTTTTGGATGCCCATTAAGTTTGGAATGAGATTTAACCTTGGTTGCATTATTTGACTTTAGATTGGAGTTGAAAATTGTTGAAGCGACCATCCACCAGATTCAAGGTTGTTCGACAAGTGTTTTGTATAAGGTTTGCGATTCTTGTGGTTACTCTTGAACACCAATCAGTTTGGGGATGGTTAGATTAAATTTTATATGTTTTGGTTTTGGGTTAAAATTGTTAACATCTCCTTGGTTTGGATTTTAGATTCAAGACTTGAGACGTTTAGGGTATTGCTCATCAAAGTAAAGGCCAATTATCTTTTGAAGTTTGGTAAGTTTGGAGTAAGTTGTTGGGTGGTTATTTTGAATTAAGATTAATTGTGGAGAATTAAGTTATTAATTTTGAACTTTGTGTATGTTCAGGTAACCAACAGAAGTGGGTTTTGGAATTAAGTTTAGACCGAGCTATAGTTTAGGTGAAGTAAAATTGGAGGTCTTTGAATAACTTGGTTAATTAGAGTTAGACCCAAAATATTGATTTAAATATTGGATTTATCTCAGGTGTTGCTTGTCTTGAAAAGGATAATCTTGCTTGGGCTTCTTTGGATTTAATTTCGAGGTAAGTAATCTTACCACTGGAACTGCCCACGACCCAGGCTTTAGTTATATGCTAGCATGATAAGTGTATGTTATGGTAAATGTTAGCATGTTGATTGACAGTATGACCTGAATCAAAGTATGTTCTGGCACAAATTCTAATTTGTTTACATACACACCTAAGTGCTTGATCATTAGTATGTGATAGTATGTGTTTTCATATGTCGATGTCTGATCTGCTGGTGTTGAGGCATACTTGATGTTGTGGATTTATGATATAAGTTATACATGGATGATGTATAATATGTTATTAAGAATTATGTGTATGTGATGCATCCATGGTATCAAGGATTTTTATGTATGTTTTAGAACCATACAATGTTGAATCATAGCACATTAAGACTATGTGAATATCCCTATTGATTAGTTAGATGCTCACCAGTTTGTGTTTCCTTCGGGATTCACCAGTTTGTGTTTCCTTCGGGATTCACCAGTTTTTGTTTCCTTCGAGATTCACTAGTTTTGTGTTTTCTTCGGGATTCACCAGTTTTGTGTTTCCTTCGGGATTCACCAGTTTTGTGTTTCCTTCGGGATTCACCAGTTTTGTGTTTCCTTCGGGATTCACCAATTTTGTGTTTCCTTCGGGATTCACCAGTTTTGTGTTTCCTTCGGGATTCACCAGTTTTGTGTTTCCTTCGGGATTCACCAGTTTTGTGGGCATACTTAACTACAATAGGATAGGACTCAGTCTCTCATCTATTACATGTATTTATGTGCCATATGCGGGTATCTAGAGGACATAGATGTCTAGCCTGACCCTAGTGGTGGGGCTACTTACTGAGTATTTCATACTCATTCTTTCTTATGTTGATGTTTCAGGTAAGGGTAGAGATGCACCGGCGATGGCGCAGCAGAATTCATGATCGAGCCACTGGGACTAGTTTTTACGCTTCTGCATCATGAGATTTAGAGTTCTTTTCATGTTTCTCTTAATGTTTAGTTTTGATGTTTGAAACTTATTATTAAGAATTGTTTTTCATATGTATATATTAACCTTTATGATTTATGGGTACCCTATTATTGTTTTTAACAATTGTATTTAATAAATGTCTTTTGAACTTCTCTTGTTTTAATTAGCATTTATTTCAAATAACTGAGCGTCATTTTAAATTCTTTGCATGCATTTATTTTAGTAACGACCTTACCTAAGTCCTAGGGGGTCGGGTTATTACACTTGGCTTACACCTTTCAGTGATCAGCCGCGTTCCCATATGTCTATGGTGAAACAGTGATGAACGTGGTGAATGCAAGATTGTTTCCATCTTTGGAAATACTTCTCGCTTTAGTTAACGCATTCTTCTAACCTTCTTTCGAGAAGTGGAATGACATCTTCACTTCTGCTCTCACAGGTGAAGATGTCGTCGAGCATGCGTTAGCTAAACTTAGCTGAATTCTTCAACAAAGATTACTTACTCGCTTAATCCTTCCCCCCTTACCATGAGGGATTAGTTACACATGGTGAAGGAAATGGATGATGAATGTATGGTAAAGAACAGATAGATGACGATGAATATGATAATGATATTCAAATCTAACGATAAGCGTTTGTTATAGATAATGAATGAAAGATTAGAGATGAACACAGTAGATGAATAGAAAGTTAGAACAAAATATGGAAAGCGTGTCAATGTCTTGACACGGATCCTGATCAGAGACGATTTTCTTGCTAGCGTGCAGGAGGAATGTAGTGAAGAACTTCCTTCTCAGGCTTCTTTTCCAGGTAGAAGTGATCTTTGCACAGAGCTTCTTCTTCGGGAATGGGAATGAATTTCTTGCTCTTGAGACTTACCTTTCGGTCTTGTCTTGTGTTTCTCCCTGGATTTTCTCTAAGTTGTCTCTTCAGACCAGCCTCCTTTCTTTGAATTTGATGTTGCTATTTATAGACCTTGGCATCTTCTGCATCATTGGTCCCGCTCTGAAAAGCTGATTTTCCTGCCATGGCTTAGTGGAAACGTCCACTCTGCTCCACATTTAATTTGTCAGAATCGTACAACAGAAAGGTTGTACAATTTCAGAAGTCCTTGCGAATGCGTCGCTCTTTAGAACTACGATCGATCACCGCATGTGGTGAAAATGCGTTGATCGTTTGCGTCCATGATCAATCGTCGCATTCACTGCAATTGCGTTCTTCTTTTTTTCGTTCTTGATCAATTGTCGCATGCGATGATAATGCATTGTTCTTTCTTTGTCCTCGAGCGGTTGTCGCATGCGGTGAC
This sequence comes from Benincasa hispida, assembly GCF_027475165.1. Lineage (NCBI taxonomy): Eukaryota > Viridiplantae > Streptophyta > Magnoliopsida > Cucurbitales > Cucurbitaceae > Benincasa > Benincasa hispida. The sequence goes on along the minus strand of NC_143484.1, from coordinate 3,114,717 downwards.
CTGTTTCCTACAAAACAAAGACTTGGACATTCCATTTAGCCATCGCAATGGGGTTAGCTAGTGTACTTACAACACTTCACGACTTTTGCATTTCTAACCAATTTCTATACGGTCGACGCAACTTTTTCCTTCTTTTTTCCACATAATCTAAATAAAACTGTATAAATAACTTGTATTTCTACAAGTTATCAGTATTTATAACTCTTATAAATTTAACTTATGTGTCATGCTTCATGCAATATCCATTCATTACTATATATAACTCTTATGTACTTAGTAATGAACTAAGCATACATGCTTCCATACACCCTTATACTACAACACTTATAATATAAAGATGATGCATGAATATGCTTAATGCATGTATAAATATAACTCTTATATTATATGATGCATCAGCATGCACTTAAGTAATTTAATCATGCAAACTACTATATCATAACCCTTACAATATAGAGATGATGCATGACCAATGCATAACCTAAGGTGGGATTTCAACTATATGCCATACTATATGACATATAATAAAACATACATCTTATATACATTCTCCACAATTAATGGACCAGGATGCTTAGCCTCAAAAACTGGAAATTAAATTCTATCTATTACATAAAACCATCGAGCAAACTAGTTCACAAGCGAACCAAGTCTTGAACCGCCTGACGAAGACTTCTTCCTGATTGGCGAGTAACCACGATCACATAGCTACAATCGAGTACCATTTACTGTTGGATTTTATGTCCTAAAACTCGTAATTTGTAAATTAATAAACATATTCTATTTTGTTTTTCGATAAAATTGTTATTGGAATTGTAATCTTGAATTTAATAAACTAAGGTTCTGAGGCTATTTAATGTAGTTTGAACTTTATGTAGTGACATAAATGTGGATCAAGTTCAAATATATAGTCAAAATAGTCTATAGTATATGAATAAGGTTGGGCGCCTTATTCTGGGGACACTATGGATGCGACCCACTCTGTAGTTAGTATAAACGATTTGATCCTGAATCGTTCATATAAAGATATGTGAGTGGGGGCATCCTATGCAATGAGTTTGCATAAGACTAAACCATGAAATAGTCACTTTTTACGTTCTAAATGTCGTTTTATGTAAAAAACTGACTATTTCGTTAATTGATGACTTAGGTAACTTAATCTTAATCCTGAGCTAACTATGAACTCCTGTTCACTTGGAATTATCCTTAGATCTGCATAGGTGAGGGTAGCTCATCATCGCTGGCCCAATAAGCCTCTCATTTCAGGGGTAAGATCGGGTGGATAGCTGTGAACATAGAGTGCAAGACGGAATTCACTCCTACCTGTTATAGAGATAATAGATAGGTTGTTCCCTTTAGTACTGAATCCAGGTCTTGAACAAGGGGCCCCACCCTCTCCTTGGCTCGAGAGGGATTCGGTTTATAGGTTGGACCTTAAACCAATTATTCATTAGAGAATCAATAGAATTTAAGGAATAAGATGTAGTCTTGGGGGTAAAATGGTTTTTATGACCTAGCCGAGATTACGAACAACCTGTGAAGGATTAGCTTACTAATCATGGTTATATCAAATGGACACAAATATATCTATAGTGAGGGGAGTGCAACTACGAGACTATAGTGGAATGACCCATTAGTTAACGAATGTTGATTAGCTTCGTCTAAAGAGTTTAGCCAGCTAATCTTGGATCGTTGGAGCCCATGATCTATAGGTCCATTAGGTTCCCCTATTAGCTCATATGGAATAAACTTAGAATAGTATGATAGAATAATTTGAATTGTTCGAATTAGGTGAAGAGAGAGAGACAAGTATATGTGATATGGTGGTCGGTTTTACAGTTTAGAGATACAGTTTTAATATTTAAATGTGATTTAAATATCAAGAATATGAATACGTTCATGTTCGGAAGCTCGAAAATAATGGAAATGGTCAAAGATGTAAAAAGTCCTAGAGTTGACTTTTGACTTTGAAAAGTCAAACTTTGACCGACCTTATATTCAAATGTGATTTTAATTTCGAAAAATGAATGTGGATTCATGCTCGAGAGGTCAAAATAAGTCGACACGAGAAAAATCATAAAAAGTTAAAATGTTGACTTTTTGGTCAAAGTTTGACTTTGACCAAATTACTATTTTGCCCTTTGACTAAAGTTAGTGGGAAAATCCAAACTTTTCTTAGATAATTCTACTAACAAAATAGTGGGCTAGGTGTTGGCTTATAGTGGAGACATTAAGCCCACTAAGATAGTGGATTATAAGTGTTGGGTTTTTATGGATTTCTTTCATGCAAATGTTGCATGGTTTTTCTATAAAATGGGCTTTTCAATTTGGTTTAAAGACTTTTGTCAATTTTGTCAAATTTAGTTTTTCAAAATTGGGCTGAAAAAAGGAAAATCCAAAACAAAAATTCCATCTTCTTTTTTCCATCTCTTTCTCTCTCTCGATTTTCTTCATCCACCGGGTCCCACAACCCGGTTCTGAGTCCAGAGGATAGTAGGTCAAATCTAGTGGTGGTCCGTTCGTGTTCGGGTCAAGATTCAGCAAGGAAAAGTGGTTTTCGGGAGCTTCAAAGGTAAGTTAATTACTGTTTTTTTCCTTCAAATTGCATGTTTTTTCCTTTAAATTAAAAGCAATTAGAGTGTAATTAGGTCCTTATTCCGCTGTGTATGTCTTGAGTTCCATCATTTACAATGAAATGAAGCATGAGGCCATTCAATCATTTAGTGCACTAATATTAAATGCAGGTCTAAACGATCGTATAGACGACGACTATGTTGTGAGGCATGATCGTCTAGACGATTGAAGAACGAGCAATAAGTAACTTTTGCCCCACGGTCGTATAGTCAATGACTAAGCGATGAAGCTTGCTGACCTACATGATCGTTTAGTACACGCGCATCTACCTTGCAGCCGAGTATCCCATACTCAACAATCGCTTACCCACATTGTTTACACGATCTAACCAACGCTTGGTCTTCTTAATCCTGGAAGTAATACGCAACTCCTTGCCTTGAAGATTCATCACAAGCGACTCAAACGGGCTCAAACACTTTGAATTAAAAACTCGATAGCAAGTTAGTATGCCCAAAAAACATAGGAGCCTTACAATTAACTTTGAGAATGTACAGAATTAATAACAAGGGGCAATCATCCCAGAAACTCCATTAATCAACATCCACAAACAAATTTAACATTTAAACAGAATGTAGACATGTTGAAAATCCACCAAGTAAGTAAATGCTATTATATACATAAATGGATTTCGAATATTAGAACTTGACTCTGATACCAATTCAAGAAACTCTTATCAAAGACAATCCATGAGCGGAAGCACGATTGATCTAAATTTATTGTGATAAATTTACAAGCATTCACAAACATACAAAGCAGTTATGCATCTTTTAACAAATTACGACATGCTTTATTAATTAAATACAAAAAGAACGAGAGACATACCTTTGAAGAACTCTTATTCTACTGAAATCTCGCCCTCGTGAAGAACTTGGACAGCAAAATCTCGCTCATACTGAGAATGCCTACCCGACCTTGCTCTCGATGTTGCTTTGAACACGAACAATCTTCTCCACGAACAGGCTACCTCTCAGACACCACCACTCAGCAACCTTTGTATTCTCGGAGTGAGAATCCAGGAGGTGTGGGCTCTATTTTATTTCGTAGAGGGATGGAGGAAGGAAACAACCGAACTAAATGATTAAGTGAGTGGGAGAAGGCAGATCGCATAGACACAGAAGATACTTGATCGTTTAGTAAATCTCGCTCTCGTGAGAATCGTCTACACGATCGCTTAGTCTCTCGCTTAGATCCTTTACACAATCGTTTAGTAAATGTTGCTCTGTTACACGATCGTTTAGAAATCTCACTAGATCGTTTACACAATCATTTAGAAATCTCGCTATCACACGATCGTTTAGAAATGTCTCGCTATCTTTTAGTATATCATTGAGGGCTATCGTGTAGTCTCTCACTTAAAGAGAAACGATTAGAAATTTTCTTAATGAAGCGATGATTTACAAAAATGAAAACATTTTTCATTTTATCCTTCAGTTATGAAAACTAAACATAACCTCCCACTTCATGCACGGTTAAAGGAGAAACTACCAACAATTATCGTATAATTATTTTAATTATAAATAAATATAATAACTATCTTATCATATTATATTTATAACCTATAGTTTTAGTATCACATCATATGTAACATTTAAACCATAGTTCTTTTCTTCTTTACTTGATATAAATCATATTTATATCAAATTCCTCCAATTAATGTATCTCATACATCATATCAATTATATCATATATAACTGAACCAGTTTAATCATATCATATATAATCAAACTCCCTCTTGTCAATTTGAACACTTCAAACTGACCCAAAAACTGATTCTCAACTTGAATCCATTGAGCTACCAAGGGGACCTTATGTGCTTGTAGCTTTAAGCTCCAACGGTACATGAATAGCTGACTAAACTCTTTAGTCACGAGATCCACCGTTAACTGTCGGGCACTCCACTAAAGACTGACAGCTGCACTCTTCTCACCATAGATATATTTCTATGTCTATCGGATATAACCAGTCAACAGTAGATAAACCTTCATAGATCGCTCGTAAGTACAGTTGGAAAAATTTACCATTTTGACCCTATAGTTACATCTAACTCCTTAAGTATCATTGATCCCTTTAATGAACAATAAATCATAGTCCTACTATGAGTGGACACCTCTAGGGCCTTGAGAAGGTGTGTGGCACCACATCGTTCAAGCCCCAGAATCAGCCCTTAAGGGAGTAATCTATCTGCTTACCCCTGTTATGAGGAAGGGGTGAATTCTATCTTTTGTAGCTGAGTTCCCAGCTCCACAATCAGAAAAATGCCCAAAGTGGTAGGTTTGAGTCGGCAATCTGGCCACTCACACCCATGCAAATCAAAGGACCACCCTCATATGCAGGAGGTCCCAACTCACTCAAGATTAAGGTCATGTTACCTATGGTCATCCTAGTGAAATGAAAGTCTCTGTCATGAACCATGTTATATAACGAGACTAAACACTTTGTGGTTTGGTCTTATACAAACTTCTTTATATAGAAGACCCCCGCTCACATGTCTCCACATGAATGATCAGGATCAGACCATCTGTAGCACGTCACAACACTTGTAACTATCTACAAAGCAGACCGTATCCGTAGCATCACCAGGATAAGGTTTCCCTCCCATATCCATATACTATAGACCATTTAGATTATCACTTGAGGCATGATCCACTTGTATGTCTCCACATACATGCTTAAGTTACAATGACAACCAGGGATCTTAGTTTATTGGTTTGTGGTAAATGCAAACAAAATATCTCATATTTCATAGACAACAGTGAAGAAAATATCTCATATTATTACATCACAAGTGTTTATTCATACAGGTGTTTATAAACTGCAGGACCCTACGAGATTTAGGGCATCGACCCCAACAGAACTAATACAAAATGCTTATGAAAATTCAATACTTTATGAAGAGAAAACCAAACTTTTTCATCACAAAGGATTAATAAGAAAGGACTTCAAAATTGGACAGAAAGTTTTGCTTTACAATTCTAGATTACAATTGACGCCTGTAAAACTCAAGTCCAAGTGGCTAGGTCCTTTTGAAATTAGTAATGTTTTCTCCTTTTGAAATTACTAATGTTTTCTCTTACGGTGCAACCAAAATAAAAAGTCTTGAAACCGGAAATATCTTCAAGGTGAACAGGCACAGACTCAAAATCTACAATTAATGGCATGTAAACCAAGTCCTGTTGGACTTGTGTTTAACTGATCCCTTAACTTCCCTCTTCACCAGCGTCGAGCAAATGACGCTAAAAAATTGCAACAGGAAAAAATGTCTTGTTTTCTTTTTCATTTTTCTTCGTTCTTTCTTATTTTTACATATTTTTTACTAATAGAAAAAATAATTGATTCTTCTCTTTTTCATTGTAGGTGATTATCTCAATATTAAAAAAAAATGAGCTCTCAAATAAAAGAAAATAAAAGCAAAGAAATTTTCTCTCAAACAAATAAATGATCGGAAGTTTCTCTCTACATCCCCTTTATTTTTGTTTATTGAATTATTTGCTTATTCTAAACATTGAGGATAATGTTCCATCTTTAAGTTGGGGGATGATAACCATTGCATGTTTTTTGTATTCTTTTGGGTATTCTGGATTAGCTTTAAAAATGAGTCTCATTGAAAAATTTTTGCTTTATAATGATCTATATAGAATCACATATGCATGTCTGAAATGTCTGGAACCCTTGAGCATCTAAGCTCGAGTTAATAGATTGTTGATTTCTTAGACTAATTACATAGATTTTGCAACTCTGATCTGACATATCTGAATAAATTTGAGGCTCTGATTCATCTTCATAGCGTAATTTTGATTCTTTGAAAAACATATCTATTTAATTCTTTATGCTTCAAAAGACCATTTTTCTTTCAATGCAATAAAATAATGATTGAATAAATTCATGTTTTCACATTCAAGAATCTCATTCAATTTGTTATGCATCATTTGTTTTACTCAATCTCTTGATTCTTATCAGTGAAATTTTGATGACGCACTCTTTCTAGTAAGGATACAAACAAAATTTTAGATCTTTTAAGTTTTTTAAACAAAATTTTGAAACTCATCTTTCAAAAGAAACTTTCTTTTCCTTTTAACTTCATTAAAAAAGTCGAATACTTATTTTTTTAGATTTATTTACAATCTTAAAACACTTAGAAACATCATATCTACTTAATTTTCTTTGGTACCCCGATAGGTTCTCGGTAGTGTGAGTGTGAAATCTATCCTTCTAAGTAATAGAAATTCCAATTACATTTTGTGTGCGTGAGTTTAAAAAAGTGCCCTTGTATAGAATTTCCTCTCTCCAATGCAAGTTAGGTACATCGTAGATCGATAATGGGCCAGTGTCGATGAAGAGGAATTGAGAGTTGGATGTCTTCTTTCTATTAGTTTTGGCCTTTAAGTAAACTAAAACTAGGTAATCTTTTCTTTTATGATTGTACAAGAAAAGGACTATTTCTTTTCAAAAGTAAGCTTCAACCTTTTGTTAGTAAAACTTTATTCTAAATGCTTGCTTATATCCTTTCTTCCTTGATTGTTGAAAAAAAAAGAGATGAGAATCAATTCATTGTGCAAGACACTTGAATGTATAGATCATTTGAATATGAAGATGAAAATGTGCCAATATGAATAAGTCAATTTTGAATAAATGAATGAAACTTTCAATAAAAAAAATTCATTTTTTGCTTAAATGTATGCATACTTTTAGTTTTTTACTTATTTGAGATGACCAAGAGCTGGTTGGGAGTATTTTGATAGGTCTTGTAAGAGATTATCTTTTCTATGTTTAAACCCTAAATTCTATCATATTTTTTTGCTTAAAATGTCTGTTTTTATAGGTAAATTCCAATTCTGACTAAAACGAAGTTATTTCAAAAGATTTGGAGCTAATTCGAGCCAAACGACACCAAAGAACCACTTAACCAGAAGATCCAGGACAAATTACCACTTTGCTCCGCAAGAGGAACAATTCAACACACTTCAACAATGTTTGTAGCGTTGCAACGCTCCTCACATCATTGAGCTTGACGCTAGCTCTACGCTTGAAGACAATCATCCGTGTGCATGCCTTGCGTAACCGAGCGTCAGCACAATGTCAAGACGCTAGCCCAATGCTTCTTGGCTTTTTTTAGATTTAACGTTGCAACGCTAGCCTTGGTGTCGTGACACTACACCTGCAGATTTAAGTTCAGTTGTTTCATTTTCAACAAAAAAAAAATGACAGGGGAAAATTCACTTTTTAGTAGATAGAGAGCTTAGAATAGAATTAGAGAGAAAATTACCCAACTTTGTGTTTTGTATGAGAGATTCTTGTAACTTTTACAATTCCGTTGTGAATTGATTGATGGAATTCATCATACTTTCAAGAACTTCTTCAAGATGTCTTATCTCTATGGCTACGTAATTCTTTTTCATGGGAATTCTCAATTCTAGGTTTGATTCTTGAGTTCTTTTTTATATTTTCTTGAATTGTCTTCATCCTTGAATGTTCTTGGGCTGATTTTGAATGGAAATTAATGGATGATAATTGACGCTTTGATTGCATTGAATTCTTGTATGTAATTCTTGGTTGGCACTATTGCATGATGGTGAGATAGGTTATAAAATTATGTTTTCTTGTGTTAATTAGGACTTTTTCCGAATTTAACTCTTGAAATTCTTAATTAGAACATTCATTCAATCATTCTTGAATCTTACTCTAATGTGTTTCTTGAATGTCACAATCATAATAACCCATGTATTTAAAGGAATCTAGGAAAAGGACATGATAAATGCTATATGGAAGTGTTTTTTACTTAGATTAGGGCTAATTGACGTGATTCATGTTAATTAGCTATATGGGTCTTTAAGGGTTTCTCCTTATTGGATTGTGGGATGTTGAGTTTTCAAGCAAATATTCAAGAACAATGATAGGATTAAACCTAGTATAAGAATTCCCAAGAATCTTTTTCTATCAACTTTCTTCTAACAAAAATAGTGAGTTTGTGTTACAATTTGCCTTTATTTTCATTTTAGTTAGTGATGCGCGAAAATTGGAAGTCAATTTTACTCAACAACCAACTTCCCTTGGACGCATTATGCGATGCATGTTCCTAAGATATGCATTGATTGTCATGCATCGATGGTCATGCGTTGGAATGAAAATTGCGTTAACAAATGTATGCGATGACCATGCATCCTGCCACAAGTTTTCTTGCGTTCATGCCAACTATAACATGAACACAAGTTTCTCGGGTAATCCGAGGTCGAACACAGGGACTTGTAACTATATGTTTGCGGTGATTGTGCATGCAGCGGTATAAATAAAAGAATGGAGGGGATATTGCTATTTAATCCTACTCCTACTCCTATCTAACAGACAACTCAATGAGAATATGCATGAAAGGTAGAGATGCAACAAACCTTGACATGAAATAAATGTGTGGGAAAATAGATAAAATGTGGAAATGTTTTCATTGCAAAACTTAAGAGTGATCGCAAGGACAACCCTAGTCCACGGAATCCATGCAATCATGTTACAACCATACACGGTAAGTCATTTTCCAATGGAAATGCGGTGCTCCTAATTCTAGGATGCATGTGTTGAACTCAAAGTATCCATAGAGCTTATTCCTAAGTCTCTATTCTTGTCCTATGCGATGATGCAGAATGCATGAAAGCAAGGTGACCGCATTCAATCATATCCTATCTCTAGGATGCATGCGATGCGTTAATAACAAACAATGCTCATTCCTAAATATCTCTTGTTTTATGTGTTCTAATCTAGCTCTCCCAAGCCTAGATTCTGACCTGACCTTCCCAAGCCTAGATCCTATCCTTAGACTACCATCCCGAGTATCTCTAATGGACGAATGAAGCATACATAATACAAGACAATCGCATAAACTTCGCTGACCTATGGTTGCTACTATCCCTAGTGAACTACGCATACCTTGCTTAATGCATCCAACCACTTACCCTCTCGGGCAGTTGATTGTTGCTGACTTCACTCATAGACAAGCAATGCATTAGCCCATAGATAGGCGTTGCAGCAGCTTCACACTAAGCAAATAAGATTACTCACATACTCGCAAAATGCACACCTCTCGTTGGGTTGCTACATGCTTCATATCCCTAATCCACATGACTAAGTATTCAATACCTAAGCAATCTCACTAAGTGCTGCAATGAAAGTAAAGACGCTAAGCAAGAATATGGAGATGGAGCCAAAGGAATAGAGAAATGCATTGAAAAACACATTGTATTAATTTCTTAATTCAAAATGTCATACAATACAATGTAGGAAAAGAAAGGAAAAAGAAATGACCAGCTGGAAACAAAGATTTGCTTCCAGCGGATGTGCGTCTAGGCTGCTGGTGGTGCCATGGATGGGTGGAGGAGCTGACTCTCCTGAGATCTAGCTTCGATCGTCACTCGGAATGGATGAAGGAGGTGATGAACTCTCAGCCATCTTCTCACACAGTTGTCTGGATCGCGGAGAAAGTCCCCGGTTCACAAGGATCCTCCAGGATTCTCTGAATTTCTGCTCATCGACTTCTATTTATAGAGTTTGGATCGCCGAAAGCATTAATTGGATTGCTCTGAGTCTGACGTTCGGCACATTAGTCCTTTCTGAACCTCTACCACCAACGGCGTGGTAGGTGAAATGTCAGCATCAGCTTTGGATTTTCTCGAGGTTGATTCGTTGATGCGTTCATTCAACCAACTTTGCGTTGATACCATTAGAATGCATTGTCGTGTGGCTGCAGTCATTCAATGGCCACATTCGCTTAACACCGCAACTCTACATGATGACCGCAATCGCTTGACGAGCGCAATTCCCATGCGATGGACGCATTCGGCTAATTACCACAACATCTATGCATTGATCGATGCGTTTGCCTTGCGATGGAGTGTTTCTCTGCATGCGGTCATCTATGTGATGGTCCGGTTTCCACGTTTGCGTTCATTTCCTACATTGGCTATAAAAATAGAACAATGAATGCATAATTAATGCAAAGTAATGGGTTAGCTGAGATTAAACATGCTGATCGATGCAAACTCTTTTTCTCATGAATTCCTAGCACGATCGATGCAATTTCTGCCTAACAACCTTCATAATTCTAAGAAAAATGACTAAGATGACATGCATATCTGCATGTCATCACACCCCCAAACTTAAAATCATGCTTGTCCTCAAGCATGCGTTATACTCAAGAAATTCTAACTCACCTTCATGCTTTCTTTTGCGATGACCAGCTTCTCAGAATATAATTTACACGGAAGATGTAAAATTGACCACTTGGAGTCATTCGGGGTTAATTTGAAGCAATTTGAAGTTAATTTGAGCATCTGAGCTTTAATGGAGATAAATTACCAAAATTCTTCTAAAGCCAGCGTAATTACCCTCCATCGAGCATAACTCTACGCTAAAAGGCATAATGCATATGATCTGCTCAACATAACGACGCCTTGTTTACGCTCATGCTTTACGCTGAAGACTCGAGGGCACCACTTCTTGGAGCATAATAATGCCAATCCCAGTGTAACTACGCTATGGATATTAACGGACAAGGAAATGTGCACTGGTGAAAGCGTAAAGTTCAATGTTGCAACACTGGAACATTATGCTACGATAAGAAAAGGACAACATAATTACGCTCTGTTTGAGCGTCGTTACGCTGTGCTCTGTCTATATATAATTTGCTTTGATTTTAGGTCAAATGAGGAGAGACTAGTCGCCTTAGGTCCGATTTTGGGCATTTTTGGCCAAAACCCATGAGATTTCTTCATGTTTTACTTTGTAACCTTTTCTCTGAAGAATGCACTTGGTATTTATAGGGCATCAAAGGTGAAAGGCGACTTCTCTCTCCTGGTTGTACAGATGGGACAACTTTAATTCATGACTGATGCATCGGATAATTGTCACCGATAAAGTTAGATGTACTTTGTGACCGTTATCGGCTGTCAACTTAATTTGGATCTGATTGCCGTCAGCTTTCTGTCCCATCGATCTTAATTTTCCTTTCGTCCGGATGCGCCCACCATGGTGCGGTGATTCTTCTTGGGTGCATGTTTGCGAGCACGATCAATGCAAAGTTTTGCAGTGAAGTTGCGCTCGACCAATGTATTCCTATGGTCGCATTCTTTGCATTGCGTTAATGCATTATTCTGCACAAAAATATAAAGATCAACTTCTCTAATGCATTGGACGCATGTGACCGCAATATTATAGAATTTATGCTTAATGGACGCAGTTTAACATATTTCATCATCGCAATCCAATATTGTTTAAGGACTTAGCACTATGATAAAGTGCATTTCTGCCCGTTATCACACCCCCAAATTTAAACAATGCTTGTCCTCAAGCATAAGCTAAAGATTCCTTTAGCAAGTTAGCCGCAAAGTTCTTTCCCTAAATTTCTAAAGGATACTTCGTTCAAATGCTATATGCCAGAATTTCCTTAAGTCTTATTCAAATCTCTTCCTAAAATACTTCTAAAACTTAGGGATTGCAAGCTTAACTTTCAAAAGGACTTTACTTAATTTTGGAACATTGAATGATTTATTTCAAAAAGAAAATTTTCCACCGGGGTGTCAAATGATTTATCCTTACACAAAAATTTTCTTCATTGCTATTTTTTTTCTGACCTTGCGCCGATCCAAGTGTCTTGCCTTCGTTTTTGCTTGCTCCCATGGGTGTCATGCAGACATCCAACTACGAGCAATGCACTCTTTCTCAGGCTAAACTCATACCAACTTGGCGGTGGAGTTGCGGTCATTTATTTATGCATTGATCCTAATGACTTACTTTCGTTTTGGCTTGCCTCCACGTGTGTCATGCGGACATCCAACTATGGGTAAGTGCCTTTCACAACTTAACTCTTATCAACATGGGTTTCTCATTATGTTGACAGTTGAGTTGTTATTCAAAAAAATTTATATATATATATATATATGTGTGTGTGTGTGTGTGTGTGTGTGGTAGCAACGTCGGAAACAAATACCCCACCCCCAAAGTTAAAATACGACAATGTTCTCATTGCCAAAAGATTAAAATAAGTCATGCGATGGTCATAGAATGCATTGTAAAGAAAATTTGAAAGAAAGCTAGCAAACCCCTAACTTCGAAAAATATTTCAGGAGATGACTATCCTAAGATTTACGTTGCTCTAGTATATACGAAAGAGATAGAAGCATATTTTTCATCATTGAAATCATACTTGGCAAAGAATACATGCGGTAAACTACTAATGCCTCTACGACGAGTTAGGGTTTGTCATAGGTTTTTGTGGTTGATGAAATTATAAATAAAGTGTAATTGTTGAAGCTTATGAAAATGGAATTATGAATACATTGTAATTATAAATAAACGAACTCCCTTTCTAATTTTTCTCCCTGAATTATATTTGAATTTATATTTTCTTATCAAATTAGATTTTATCTAACTTCTTATCAATTTTTTTTAATCAAAATAAACAAAAACTTACTATTTTTTCTCTCCAGTTTATATATGAATTTATTTTTTATCATCAAATTTGATTTTATCCAACTAACTTTTGATTTGTTTATATGTTTGTTACAAATTCAATTGCATCTAAATATTTTTTTTTATTATTTTATACATATTGTTATCAAATCAATTTAATTTTTTTCTTTATATTTTTTATGTTTTCAATTTTTCATATACAAACATGTAAAAATTGTTTATTGAACCTAAAAAGAAACATATAAATGAGAATTAAATTTTAAATGTTTGAAACATGTGGGTGTATATATATATTATTCAGTTTTTTATTATTATTATCAATATTAATATTAATAATAATATTAGTATTAGTATTCTTATTCTTATTATCATTATTATTATTATTTATTAAGAGAAGAAAACAAAAAACCCTAAATCTCATATTCTTCATCTTCTTCACTTAGCCGCCCCCAAAATCTAATTTTCTCCTTTGCAATCTCATGTCTTTGATCGTTGGTTCAACAACTTTTTCTTGAATTCCATCATCTTGGTTAACTTTTCGCTTGCACACATATTTTCTACTTTTGTTTCTACTTTGAACATCATTTTCAATAATGACGTTCTGGGATTGATAGTATTTAAAATTGGCATTCAAGATCCCATGAGCAAAATGGTCACATGGAATGAAGATGATGAGACTCCCTACAAATGGTTCAGTGTCAAATACAATCGTACTTCCAATGGTCACATCGTCATGAAGTTGCAATTCCTTCACATATTCATTTGTCAACGACAACTTTCCTGGTAAAGTCAACTTTGCTCTTTCTCACCTTGGAGGAAGTCCATTATTGTGTACATCCATAAGTTTCTAATGACCCTTATCGACTGCTCGTCATCTTCCCTTGCATAAAGTACCATATTGGGTGATTTTTAATCTTGATTCTAAAATGTTTGGATACTATGTATTTGTGGTATTCGTGTTGTTTTTGAAGCAGTGTATATCTGCATTTTCATTTGTACTTAATTTTGTTGTTTTAGGGTAGTTTTGTCATTTACTAATTTATATTTTTTATTGTATAAATTCATTTTGCTATTTTTATAATTTTGAAACTTTTTTGCCATTTTTCCACATGAAACTTTAAAATTTGTTGCTTTTTTGGTCAACTTTTTTTCTAAGGATGCAAGGGGAAAGGAACGTGTGGAAACAATATTTTATGACAATATTGCTTTGTAAGAAGGAACAAAACGTCATTGTTTTAGAATTCATTACAAATCAAACAAGAAGTTAACAAGGAACAAAACGTCATTGTTTTAGAATTCATTACAAATCAAACAAGAAGTTAAAAATAGTGTGAATGGAGGACTTCTTCCATTATTAGAAAAAAAAATGCAAGTGGGACTCACATGAAAAATGTATCCATTCACATTTTGGATGCATACATATGTGATCAGAATTCCCACTTAAATTTTTCTCAAAAAACAAAACAAAACAAAACATACTTCAACTAAACATAAACAAACCCGACTTACAAGTAAAAGCATCACCGATCGTATTAGAAATAGTCCATCGACTAATTTATGAGCTTCCCCATTACATTCACGAGGAATGAAATTAAAGTTTTAAAAGGTGATTACCAACCGTCCACTCTCTAATTTCATCTAAAATAACTTCAAAATAAACAAGTTCCATAGAGTTTAGTTATTCCCAATTTAATGATTTAAAGAAAGCAAATTTGATAACCATTTCGATTTTTGTTCTCTCTTCTTAAAGTGCTTGTTTTATCTCAAATTTTCAATTATATGGTTTTCATCTAGGTTAAAATAACACTTAAATTCTTATTCAATTTCTAAATAATTTATTTTTTTGGGGAATTGTTTTAAATAGTAAAACTGCTTAAAATATTTTCAATATAACAAAAATGTCACTATCTATCAACGATTGATCATAATAGACCACGATAGACCTTGGTCTATTATTGATAGTGACATTTTGCGTAAATAAATTAGCTCATTTTTCTTTATTTGAAAACAATTCTTAATTTTAAAAAAAATTATTCAGAGATTTCTTTGTTTTATTATTTATTTTGTACTAATATTTTAAAAAATTAAGTCAAATTTTTTTAAAAAAATTAATTTATTTAGAATTTAAAAAGAATTCAAATGGTATTTTAACATCGATGAAAACTATATAATTGAAAATAATATTATTTCGAATTTTAATGGGAGGTTTTTAAGGAGGTGGTCCCTTGGTTTGCAAACTATTTTTGGAATTGTGGAGCGATTGCTCGTGTTCAAACAAGCAAAAACATAGTGATGGGTGAATTCGGTACTAAACTATTGTTGAATTCTTATTCAAATTTCAAAAACAAAAGCAACTTTTTGAATGTTACTTTTTTTTAGTTCTTAAAATATGGTTTGATTTTTTAAATTATTGTGAAAAATAAATAACAATAGAAGAAATTTTGATGTGAAAGTAGTGTTCATAGACTTAATTTTCAAAAACAAAATTGTTACTAAATGGACCTTAATTTTTAGTTCTAAATTTTTGTAGTTAAAATTTTAAACACTACTTCTGCTTATAGGTTTCTTTGTCTTGTCGTGTAGACTTTCTAGCAAGGTTTTAAAAATCCAAATCAAAATTTGAATACTAGACCTCGTTCGGTAACTAGCTACCATTTAGTTTTTTAAAATTAAATCTAAAACACTTCATTTGCCTCTAGATTTCTTATATTGTTTTCTACTTTTTACTATGTTCTCAAAAACCATTCCAAATTTTGATAACTAAAAAAGTAGATTTTAAAAACTTGTTTTTGTTTTTAGAATTTGGGTAAAAATTCAACTTTTGAATTTAGGAAAGATGCAAATCATGGTAAAAAATAGAGAAAAAATAAGGTTAATTTTCAAAAATCAAAATCCAAAAACAAAATGATTGTTAAACAAGGCCTAAAAAATTTTGTCGAAGTGGTTGCTCAAGTGGCATATGTATAATATAATAATAATAATAATATATTACTGAAACAATATGTTTCAGTAAAATATAAAACATAATAAATTTATTTTTTATTGATTTATAATAAAAAAAAACATGTAAGGTTTAATTTAACAATAATATTAATTTTTTATACAAAAATTACAATTTCAATATAAATATTAAATTTAGTTAATTTTAAATAATAAAATAAAAAGTAGGGATTTTTTCCCGCATGAACCTGAATCCTTGAACGGGGATTCTTCAACCCCGGCCCCTACCCCGACTCTCCAAAACGGAGAATGGGGCGGGGAGAGGGATTAAAAATCCCTACGGAGATGGGAATGGAGAGTGTATCCCCGTCCCACCCCAACCCTGTTGTCATCCCTAGTTAGCGAACAAAATTGTACTTTTCAAAAAAACTTATTAAACAATTTTTGAATATGCATCAGAAAAGCTTCGGTAGATCATAAACACTTCAATGGACTAATATACTTTATATAATATACACCCTTGTTAATTAATCATATATTTATTTTTTTTAGGTTTAAATATTATCTTATTTGTACTTTTAGCTTTAGTTCATTTTAGTTTCTGTATTTTCAAATTGTTGATTTGGGTCTCTATATTCTCAAATTTGATTCATAGTCCCTCTACTTTAAAAAATGTTCATTTTGGTCCTTGTATTTTTCAGTTTTTGTTCATTTTGGTCTTTAAAATTTCAAAAGTGATCATTTTTATCCCTTAAAAAAGGAAATAAAAATGAAAATGAAGGAATTAAAGTGATCATTTTTTAAAGTATAAAGACGAAAATGAACCAATGATACAAGTATAAGGACCAACATTAATATTTTAAAAATATAGGGACTAAAATAAATGAAAGTCAAAAGCATATGAACTAAAATGAATATTTTAAAAATCTAGGAACTAAAATAAATAGTATATATTATAATGGCTCAACCTTATTTTTATTAGGGATTTTCAAATAACTGACAACCCGAACAATTCAGACTACTCAACTCAAAATGTACGGCTTAGATTAATTAGTTTTGTTTTTGGGTTCGGTTGAGTTGGGTTCAACTTTTTTTTTTTATTAGGTTAGTTTCGATCGTGAGTTGGCTAAAAAAAATTGGATTACCTAACCAACCTAAATTTTATATATATTATTAATATATATACATATTTATTTAAAATTTAATTACTTTATTGCTTTTTAATATTTTCTTTTAAAATTGTTATGATATATGTCTTTATTTAAAGTTTGTAATAGATATCATAGATACTAGGTATTTAGTATTTGAATGTTATGAGATTATAGTTATTAGTTATGCGTTGTACATAATTTTATATATTTTTAATTAAAAGAAAAAAGTTAGAATCCGACAATCCAACCCAACCCGAGTATCAAGTGTTGGGTTGGGTTGGAAATATTATTGGGGTATTTGGGTTGACAACTTAACCATCTCAAATTTTCGGGTTGATCCTAAAAAAACGTTCAATCCAATCCAACCTAACCCATATACACTCTTAATTTTTATTTAACTGTATATTTATGAATTTTACAAGTGTGAGAATATCTTTCTGAGAGGGAAAAAGAAACACTAGCAGAGAATAGACTCCTCCGTTGCCAAACATCTTATCAATAAATCAAGCTAAAGAGATGGTTTAGAATAAGAACCTTTTACATTATCATATATATATATTTTTAATTTTGATTAAAAAGAGTTTTGTCTGTCACTGAAATCTTTTCTAATGAAGCAAGTGAAAAGAAATGTGGAAATAATATAGTAGACAATATTCCTTTATCTGGAAAAAAAAAACATTGTTTTTCAAACTAAAAAATTGAATCGTATTATGAAAATATGACTTTACACGTTGTAAGAAAAAAATGGTATTGAGAATGACATGGACTTTGAAGTTATTTGTTTTTACTTTTTCTATAATTAAGGTGATGAGTGTGACGTGACATATGTTCGAATAACATAAAATTATTTTTATATAATCAATTTATGATTTGGCGTCAAAGTGAATTTAATTTAATAGTAATTAGCATGTCCTTCATCTCTAGAAGTCGGAGGTTCAATCCCCACCCCCGCAATTATTTTACTAGAAAAAAGTTACAACCTCGGCCTCTTAGATATGGGTTATTCAAACGAGTTGTGTCCCTATTGTATTGACACTCCTAAAAGTGAAATGAAATTCATTGATGAGTACCTAAAATTAATAACAATGACATGTACCTTTCTTTTTGGCAACTCAATCATTGGAAATCTAAAGTAAGTGTGCTTAGCTTGGAGCAGAAAGCATGTGTGACAATTAGGTGTCGAATGTAGGATTATGAATACCAAATATGAATGAGAGTGATATTGAGAGAGTAGGTCAATATCAAGGTGGATGGAGAGAACGTTCATGGTAAGTGGAGTGCCCGTTGTTATTCACGTACTGTTGGAGCTTCAAACTACAGGTCTATAAGGTCCCCTTGGTAGCTCAATGGATTCAAGTTGAGAATCAGTTCTTGGTGTTGATTTGAAATGTTTAAATTGACAAGAGAAAATTTGATTATATATGATATAATCAATGTAATGTATGAGATACATCAAGTGGATGATTAATGTAAATGAGATTTACATTAAGTACCATAAAATAGAAAAAGAGCTATGGTTTATATGTTTCATGAGATGAAATATTAAAACTGTAGGTTATAAATATAATATGGTAAGTTGGTTATCATATATATTTATAATATTAATTATTGGATAATTATCTTTTTTTCTCTAATAACCAATTAGGTGGGAGGTTATTAGTGATTTTATGGTAACTGTGAGATAAAAAGAAAAATGTTTTTCTAAATTTAGAAGAGTTGCTATCCTTGGAAAGAACTCACGGAATTGTTGTCAAGTGAAATTGTTTCACTAAATGAAGCTGAAAGAGAGACTAAACGACCATAGAGTGTTACTATACGATAGTTCACTCAGCTGGTCATAGCTAAACAATCGCAAGGCTTTTTCTATACGATAGATTGCCTTCTTCTAAACAATTGAGCATTCATCTATACGATAGACTCTTCTCATCTCTCATTTGCTCAATTATCTACACGATTGTTATTCCTTCGTCTCTTCCTCTAACCAAGTCTACAGAGAGCCCACACTTCTGGATTCTCACACCAAGAATACCAAGGTAACCATTGTGGTGGTGTCCTCACTCAACTCGACTGAATTCGAGGTTTTGGAGACTGTATGTTGTGTGTTCGCAGTGTTCTTGTGGTGGTTGCTGTTGATCGTACTGTGTTGTGGTCGTTGTGTTCGAGCGTTCATGTATTGCTGTCTTGGAGATTGATCAAACATTCGTGACCGAGGGAGTTTGAAGAATGAATCTTCAAAGGTATGTATTTTTTATCCCTTGATTATCTAAAGCATGTTGTAATTTTGTATTGTACATGACCCGTTAGTTTCCTTTTCTTGTATTGTAATTGTGTATGTTCAATATCGAATGGAATTTGGAACGATCATTCCGCTGCTCATGGAAATCCTCATGTCTGATTTCCTTCAATTCATTTCCCATCTAAAATGTTTCATACCTAATGAAGCAGAATATGTGATGAGAGAAATACACAAAGGGTTATATAGCAATCATTCTGGAGCAAGGTCTCTATGCCACAAAATTATTAGGCAGGGATATTATTGGCCAACAATGCTTCGAGATACGCGAGACTTTATGAGAACATGTGACCAATGCCAATGGTATGCACAAATTCCAAGGCAACAACCTGAACTATTAACCAATATTGCAAGTCCTTGCACTTTTGCACAATGGGGAATAGACCTTATTAGGTCATTCCCATAAGGCAAAGGACAGACTAATTTTGCCGAGGTAGAAATGGATTATTTTATGAAGTGGGTCGAGGCTGAAGCATTTGCAACTATAACAGAAAAGAACTTACAAAATTTATTTTTGAGAAACCATGTGCCCGATTTGGGATCCCCTACACAATTTAAACGACAATGGAAAAAAAATGATAATTCGACGTTTAGAAGATTTTGCTCAGATCTTAATATCATACATCGATATTCCTCCTAGCTCACCTCCAAGCAAATGAATAGGTAGAAGCGGTAAATAAAACCATTAAACAAAATTTAAAAACAAAACTTCAAGGATTAAAGGGATTATGGGGATTATGGGCAAAAGGATTACCAAGCGTATTATGGGTATAACAAATGACGACAAGAACTTCTACAGGAGAGACCCCTTCTTCTCTTTCTATTAGGGTTGAAGGAGTAATCATGGTAGAAATTGGAATATAGTCACCAAGAGTAGAGCAATTTGATCCTCAATGAAATGAAGCTTCAATGAGGTAAGCTTAGACCTATTGGAGGAGCACCGAGAGACAACACATTAACGTGTAGCAGAGCACGAGAATATGATGCTTAGATACTACAACACCTCAATGAGAGTGCAAAATTTTAAGGAAGGAGATCTAGTATTAAGGAAAGTTATGGAAAACATTTGGGACCCAAATATGGAAGCATTTGGGGTAACATGGAAAGAACTGTATCTTTTGTAATTAAAGTAGTTAGATTCGACCCACACACATTAGCAGACCAAGATGAAAAGATGCTCCCACACCTGTGGAATGTCGAGCACCTAAAATTTTATTATCATTAAAGATGTCTACAAGAGTAAATAAAACAATTATCAGTCAAATTGTTGTAGGTCAGGATTGTGCCTCGTAAAGTTTCTAATTTGATGTCCTAAGCCCAAAAAAACGGTCTCCTCGATTGGGGACGACCATAGAAGATTGGCAAGCGGAAGCTACATGATTAGCATAGACGAACCAAGGGACACTTAAGAGACAAAGCTACAGGAAACGTTGGCATAAGAAAGAACCTTGATCAAACAACGACAACTGGAAGAAGGAAAAAACAAAGGAATAGGCACATCAATAAGGTGATAGGGAAAATGAGAGAAGCAACAAAGCAAGAAAAACTCACCAAACGAAGAAACCCAAGAAAGTTATAACTCATGTCGGCTCGGCCTAAGGGCCGACCAGAGGAGGCCCAAAAATGAATATCATAGGGGGCTTCACACAGGGGGCTTCGAGAAGAACGGGTCAAACAATTGAAACTGAGAGGAAAGTAAATGATAGATAACAAGCTACGACAGATGACAAACTATACTCCAGATTGTGGCAAGAAACGAAAACAAGTTATGAAAAGCAACAGCAACAAACTACAACTAGAGAAAGAAAAAATTCCTAGAAGCCAAGATATAACTAGACAAAATTCAAGGTTGACTCCTGGTTTAGGAGAAATCCAGGACTAGTGGAGCAATAACCTATTGTCGGGGCCTATCCAAGGGGTGGCCCTGGCACGGTTTGGTGCATAACTTCGTCATGAGATGAAGAAGCGTATTGAGAAAAATCGGTTAGACATCAAAGTTTGGCTTAATAAGCCCAATAGCCCCTAACAAGTTCGAATTAAGTTTTGTGACAGGGTAGCGTGGAGTTTAAAGGGGAGATTGTACTCCCAAGATAGGTTCCGGGAATTAAAATCTGTCACAAAAGTCCATGAAACCACGAACCCTAACTTGTGAGTGGGGGCTGAATGTTGTGGGCGGATTCTTGAATCAAGGGTAAAATTGACACGAATAGTAAATGAAGAAGAGTCAAACAAAACCAAAAGAAAAGTAGGCCCTGTCGGCCTCCGCACCAAGGCCAACCCCATCAACGACAATCCAAAGTCGGTCCAGTCCAATATAGACTTAGATGGGAAGGGATGAAACCCTAAAAGTATTGTGTAAGGTGTGGTCTAGTCAGCCTTGACCCAAAAGGATTTCTCAAACAGATAGCCCAGTCAGAAGCTCTAATCGGATAAGGAATGGGAAGAAGGCCAAAACCTATAAAAAAGACGTTCAAAGCACAAACGAAGTAAGTTCTCTAACCAAAATAAAATATTCTCTTCTCCTCCCAACCTTCTAACTTAAGCATTGGAGTGGTTGTAGCTTACAGCATATAGGTGTTCAGTTTTTTATTTGCTTGCAGACGAGTTCTATTCCCCCAAAAATACAAATTCACCGTTGTTGCCCCATGGAGACCAGGTACATTCGCTTGGTCAAAAAATGACATCAATAAACACTGATAGACATCTATTATTGCCTCCCAGTGTCTATCAATGATAGATGATAGTAGTCTATTATAAGACCATAATAACCACCCCTTGTTACAGTAAATACTATTTCAAAACCCCCAATTAGCTACAGTAAACACTATTTCAGAACTTTTATTTCCTATAGTTTTTACTATTTGCTACAATTTTTACTATTTTACATCAATCATTTGTTTATTCTTTGTTATAGTGTTTACTATTTTCTTCTCAAACTAAAAGGGGGTGTTTGGGGCAAGGAGTTGGTTATTATAATCTTAGGTTATTATAGTTGGGTTATAATAGTTTGTGTTTGAAGTGTAGATTATTTTAGTTTAAGTTATAATAGCATGTGTTTGAGGTATAAACTAGTTTAGTTTAAGAATGAATTAGTAAACATTGTAGTAAAGAATAAAAAAATTATGAATGTAAAATAGTATAAACGGTAGCAAATAGTAACTACTATAGCAAATGGGGAGATTTTAAAATAATGTTTACTGTAGTTGGGGGTTTTGAAATATTATTTACGGTAGCAAAATGTGGTTATTATAATCTTAGGATAGTCCTTGTCCCAAACGCCCCCAAATAGTTTATACCTCAAACACATACTATTATAACTCATACTAAAATAATCTACACCCCAAATACAAACTATTATAACCCAACTACAATAACCTAGAAGTATAATAACCAACTCCTTCCCCCAAACACCCCCTTAGTGTCTATAAGTAACATTTGCTATATTTATAAATATTTTGGTTAATTTTCCTATATTTGAAAATAGACCTCTTTCCTTTTTTTAACCAATTAAGAAATTTCCTCAAGTGTATTATAATAGATTTGGTACTTCATTCATATTACAGTGAATTAATATTTTCTATAATATTAACTTTATTTTTACTTAACAATTTTTTTATAGTTCTTATAAATGCGAAAATATTTTTATTTTATTTCACTATGTTATATTCTAGAGGTTATTATGACTTCTTCACAAAAAAAAATAAATAATAATAATAAAAATAAAAATAAAAAATAAAAAATAAAACACGAAAAGTCATATTTCTACATGACGAAACATCTCACCAATAGAGCAAAGCTAAAAAGATTATAAGGGAATAATATATATATTTGAATTAAAATATTATTAGGAAAAGAAATAGATTTTTTTTTCATCACTGAATTTCTTTTTTTGAAGGAAGGTAATCACTGAAATTATCCTAATGAAAGGGGTGAAAAGGAATATGTAGAACAAATATTTTATGACAATTAATTCTTTTTAATATGGAGAAAAAAAGACATTAATATTTTTCAGTTTTACAATAAATCAAACCAAACAGCTTTTAAGATAAAGTATGAAAAGATGACTTTTTAGTTTTCACGTTATAGAAAATAAATGCACGTGAGAATGACATAAATAACTTTGAAAATATCCCTTTGGAATTACATGAGATTAGCATTACAACTGTCCACATAAAATTATTTATTTTTTCTTTTTTATATTAAAGTGAGTTTGATGTGACATGACTTTAGGGGCGTTTGGTTGGAGTTGAGTTGGTATAATATACCAACTCATTGTTTGGCCTACCAACTTTAAATATTGGTAGAGTTGAATTGGTCTATTTTACCAACTCACCCCAACTCTCCCTTCTTCCCATGTTTTTAATGGTTTCACCCATTGGCCATTGTCACACTCTGAGAACTAACTCTGGGATCCAACAACCACCTCCGATGACAACTCTAGTGACCAACTCTAGGCTTCGACAACCACCTCCATGACAACTCCAACGACCAACTCCGACAACCACCTTCGGTGATCCAACTCTAATGACCATCTTCGTGCTACCAACTCTGATGACCAACTCCAACAACCACTTTCATGCACTCCAACAACCACCTCCGACTACAAACTCTGATGAAAATCACCTTCGAAGATCACTTTTGAATGAGCAACTCCAATGACCAACTCGAGGCTTTGAAAACCACCTTCGACAAACTCTGACAACCAACTCTAATACCACATTCATGCAACTAACTTTTGGCTTCGACAATCACCTCCGACTACAATTTCAAAAGAAAACCATATTCGATGATCAACTTCAATGACCACTTTCGTCCGACCAACTCCGAGATTTGAAAACCACCTCTGATGACAAACTTCGACAACCAACTCTAATAAACCTTCATGCGACCGACTTCAGGCTTCAACAACCACCTTCGACTACAAACTCCAACAAAAATCATCTTCAATAATCAACTTCGAAATCACTTCCAACTACTATAGACTGATGATTGTTAAAGTATGTTGTAGGGTCGTCGATTATATAAAAAAATATTATTTTGTCTACATTAAGTGCAATATTTATACGTAATGAATTCACATATCAAATAAGCATTAAGAATATTTAGACGAAAAGTATGTATATAGTTGAAAAGTATGTAACATATAATAAAAAAAATCATAAAATATAAATTTTTTTCCTGGAACATTTTCCAACAAGAATTAGTGACAAATAGAGATTTGTTCTCTGATGATCCTCCAAATTTAGAGGAAATGAAAGTGAAACTGTTGAACAAATGTAGTGACATTCCATTGGCTATTACGATGATAGGGAAGATTTAATTAAAAAAAATCGTGACATAATAACAATATAGAGCTAACAATAGGAAGAAGAAAAAAAAGAAGAAGATGATAATTAAATTCATAGAGAAAAATTAGCTAGAATCAAAAGTTTTGATTTTGTTTTAGTTTCTCATTTTATTTAATCATCTTTCTACAAGAAATGTAATATGTTAATTGTTGTTCATTGCCCAAAAAAGAAAGAATGAATGAATGAAAAATTTTAAAATTTAAAAGAAAAAAATGCAATCCATATTTTATTCAAACAAAGATGGGTAGAATTATTGAATAAAAAAGTTTCAAAACAAAAATAGTAATCATAAAAGCATATTATTTAGAGTTCAAAAACTGAATCAGATTCCTAGACATATGAACTCAGACCAAATAACTCTGCACCCCAAATACAGATATATGAACTCTACAGATATATGAACTCCATAGACATGAACTCCAGATATCCTATCTCAACTCAGCGTCCCAAGCAGCCTCCAAACAGTTTGGTTATTCATACAAGCTTGTCACTATTGCTCACTTTACTAAAATTAGGAGTTTGCCTCTTATCAAATCTAACCATCAAAAGAGGATACATTAATGTTTAATTGTAACATAATTAACAGTAAAATTATACATTTTGTCTATAACATTAATGTTTAGTTTTGCATAGTTCAATAGTCTCGACATGTACTCGTTTCAAGAGATTGAAGGTTTAATCTCCACTCCTCCAACTATTAAACTCAAAAGTTCCTCATATTCAATCTCTTAATTTTAAAAGTTATAGTCTCTTTTGGTAGCTATTTGATTTTTTTATTTTTAATTTTTTTAAAAGTAAACCTATAAAAATGATGTATCGAAGGTAGAATGTTTTTTTTCGAAGGTGGTGATCTTTGAAAATGGTGAAATTTCTTGTAGTGAAATATTCTTTCAACTTCTAAATTTGTTGTTTGTTTCTACTTTTGACCCATGTTCTAAAAAACTAAGCCAAGTTTCGAAAACTAAAAAAAAAAAAAAAAAAAAATTATTAATAACTTGTTTCTGTTTTTTGGAATTTGATTAAGAATTCAATTGATTTACTTAATGAATATGAAAATCATGGAGATCCAATAGTCCTTCTTGGTATTGTCAGGTCCTCCATGAATTTTTTAGGAGGTCTTCCACGCCTTCATAGTACTACTTGAAACTTCATGATATTGCTAAGTCCTCGAGGTGCTCCAATGAGACCTGCATGGTACAACTAGGTCCTCCATGATACTGTTATGTCCTTTTAAGAGGGGCTCCATGGGTCCACCGTGGTAATACTAACACTTACATGGTGCCATTACATACTATTAAGACTTTCGTGGTATTGCATGCGAAGTCCTCTGCAGAGATGATTCATAGCACCATTAGGTTCTATTATATGAATCTTTCATGGTATAGCTAAGTACTACTAGGACCTACATGGTACCACTAGGTACTATTAAGACATCTATGGTACCATCAGGTAGTACTCGATCCTCTATGGTACTATTGCATGAGTTTTTCATGACATTACTAAAACCTCCATGGTACGATCACTACATGATCCTCTATGGTACTATAAGATTCTCCATGTATCTTCTGAGCTACCTCTATGATCCCTCATGAGTTTTATGAGATACTTCATAGGTCATTTGAATTACATTTAAGCTTCTCCATGCATTTTTTGATGTACTTGAAGTTTCCTCATTCTAATGAGGTTCCTCATATGTGTCTTTTTAGCTCCCTAATGGGTCCCAACCAATCCACTTGGATTGATCACCTAAGGACATAGGTGGCTATTGGTCGGACGTGGGTCCCATTCGCCTTTATTTGCCATCCCAGCCCTTATTTTCCTTAGATCTATTATCTTTCTATATTCTTGGTTTTTGGTCTATCTTAGTAAATCTACCCTAGCGTAAACTGCTATCATATTGTTGGTTGGTTTCGATGAATATTAATAATGTTATTAACTTATTTAGAAAGTTCTTAAAACCTATCATTATAGATAATTAAATTTTATAATATCAAAACGTATTCTTAATTCACCATATAATGATTGTTTACATCAAATGTGAGAATGTTGTTGTTTTATTTCATTATGCTACATAATTCACTTTATTGACTCTTTCGAGGAGCCAAAAGAAAAAAAAAAAAACCAACACAAAGTAGATTCTTCCATTAATATGTTTTTTTATTAAGAATAAAAATGGTTTTTTTGTTCGTCACTTAATTTTTTTCTAATGAAGTAAGTGAAAAAGGATGGTGTGAAATAGCATATTATGAAAAGTACTTCTTTATATAAGAAAAAAGAAAAAGAAACACAATTGTTTCCAAATTACAAGAAATCAAAATAATAATAATAATAATAATAATAATAATACTAAATAAATATTTTTTTTTTAAAAAAAAAAAAAAGGAAACGAGAATAAAGAACAACACATTGCTTTTAATATAGTTTGAAAATATGACTTTTCATTTTACAAGAAATAGATGCAAGTGGGAACGACATGAATTTTGAAGGTACCAAATTTGGAAGTTTATAAAAGTGGAATTTCCAGTTTTCTACTTAAAATTATTTATTTATGACTTTGTGTATAATTAATGTGAGTTATTATTTATTTATGAACTTTGTGTATAATTAATGTGAGTTTGATATGACATGACTTCAAATGATAAAAACTACTCTTCTACTCATGTATGAAATATGAATAATAAAATTATATATCCTAATAGAATATGAATATGAATAATGTTACTAACTTATTATGAAATTATTTAAATGTATTTAAAATTTATTTGGTTGATTCGTAAATATTACATAAATCAATAATTTATATTATATTAACCTATGAAGTACACACATAGATACTGCTACACGATATGGATACGATCGGATACGGTGATTCATCAATTTCTAAAAAACTAAGATACGAATACGTCTAAGGATGCATCATTTTTTATATATTTTTTAAATATATATATTTCTAAAAAACGAGGATACTGATACTTTGAAGATGCATTTTCTTTTTCTTTAAAAAAAATCTAGGATATAGATAAATTTAGCATACAAGTTAATAACAATAGCACAAAATAAAATACAAACACTGAAATACAAAACAAAAAAAGGAACATCTAAGATGTTGAATACAATAGTTAATAAAATGTAGTAGAAAAGTGACTCATATTGCAAAGAAGAAAAAGAAGATTAGAGAGAGGAGTATGAAGATATTTGAAGAACTTCTTCTTTGAATTGTTGAAGATATTCAAATGATTTATATTTTGGTAGACTTTGTGGGGACTCAAATGTGAAGATGGAGATTAGATTATTCTAGTCTAGGGTTTGGTCCGTTATTTATTTATTTTTTTTCTTTTAGTTTTGGACTCGAATAGTGAGCTTTTTAACTATGTTGTCTAGTTTTGGATTGGGAAATATTAGATGAGTTGCTTGTCTTTTTTCTTGAAGAAATAGTATGTGTAACAATAGATACGTCAAATTGCGTGTCAGATACGTATCTGGGAAGTATTTGGAAGTATCGATATCCAATACGTGTTTGATACGGATTATTTGCCTCACATGAAGTATCTGTGCTTCATAGATATCAACCTTATTTTGAAAAGCATAGATTTATGGTTCATATATATTCGTGAGGTTAATCTTTAATGCATTTATTAATCGCATCTTTAATCTTTGTCATTATTTAGCTTGTGTTTTGTGAAATGATTGACTCTAATCATATATGCATATCTAACACCTAAAAATTGTTGTCATGTTTAGATTGCCAAATAACAAGAATTGAATTTTTCAAGGCTCGTATTTGCGTGACCAATTTACGATTAAAGAGAAATCAATTAATTAATTTTGACTATCCAATTTAATTGCAATGGAACCCTTTAACCATAATGCAAATGTTTAAGACTACATAGAATGTATCGGGCCTAATTGGACGACATTTAACCTAATTTGGGCATTTAGTCTTAATTAATATGTGAGATGCTTACCGAGTTCTTTCAACAAGTTGGCTTTCCAAACGAATTGATTTAGCCTAGTAAAGCCGTTACGTGTTTGCATGTCAAATAGCTTTATTGTGAGTTCTATTGATCAACTTGCATCGGATTAACCTCTCTTCCTCTAAGGTAAATTGTTCGTTAGATTCGGTTTCAATTTCTTTAATTTTCATATCTTTTATTTCATTTTTCCAATCTCTGTAGCCGCTTTAACTCGTAAATTAGTTTGTACCTAACTATCTTTAGGCTCTTTGTGATTCAACTCAATCTACTACAAAATATTGTAAATACTTTATCTTATATCGATATTATAAATTTAATTTTATTGGAGTCACTCAATAAGTCTCGCTTTTACTCTCTTTTTGAAAGTATAAAAGGAGGGCCATTAATCAGTTTAAGAGAAAACTAAATTGTATTTTGAATCAAGATTCAAATAAACTATTTTTGAATGTTTTTTCATATTTCAGTTAATATGGAAATTGTAGTTTAACATTAAAGTTTAATTTCTTGGTCCCTAAATTTGAAATGATAGTCAGGACCAACTTGAAAATTTTAAATCATTGAAATTGAAATTGAAAATAAAACAAATATGAGAAAAATTAAATAGTTTAGATTTAAAATTATTTTCATATAATTGGTTTTCATAAATATAAATAATTTTATCAATTTATTAAGCAAGTATACTAGAAGTTAATATTAAAATATGGTAGACAAAATTATAATAGAGGATTAATATTTTAAAGAAATTTTATTTTGTAATTACCCATAAGCCTGAAAATATAGTTATTTTATTATGTGATATATATTTTTTTTAATTATTGAAGTTTTAAAAGAATCAACAAATTGCATGCTACTAAAGCAAGTTAAAGATATTGTAAGGAAGAATAAATTTTGTTATTATTATTATTATTGTTTAAATAAATCAAGACAAAGATATTGTAAGGGAATAAATTTTGTTCAAAATATTATTGTTGATCAAAAGCAAATTAAAGATATTGAAAGGGAATAAAATTTCAATAAAGCAAGTTGTGTTGTGAAATTGAGGAGGACAATGGGAATATGGATATGTAGAAAATATAATATAAAATAAAATAATTAAAATCATAAAATAACTAAAATAACTAAAATTAGAAAATTGGATAATATGAAAATTAATGGAATTTTGAAGTGGAATTCCCACCAATGTGCATTCTATTTATATCCACCAAATGCCACTATTTATAGACAAAGTGGCAAATAAGTTGTGGACTTACATGAATACAATTATTACAAGGTCCATAGACAATATGAAAAATGATTCATGGTTTTTAGGATACTAAGCATTGGACATCTATTTTTGTGATATTTATAATACTTCCCTTAGATGCTATATATATATATATATATATAATATGTCTCGTTAAAACCTTATTAGGAAAAACCCAATAAAAAAAATTGTGAACCCCGAATCCTAATTTCTCTACTGGAATATGTTCCCTACTAAAACTAGTGTGATGAATAGATTGATGTGAAAACTAGAGGAAAAGGTCGGACCGTTCATACTGTCAACATAGTGGAGAAGTTTTGAAAGTTTACTTTTCTCTTGAATACTATTAGAAAAAACAGCAGCTTCATAAGAGATATTTAACTAAAATTCCTTGCAATTGGGGAAGTCGGACTGTTCATACTTAACTAAAATTTGAATTTTCTTAAATTCCTTTTTAAGAATTGCCCTTGTAGACATGTATGCTAAGTGTGAATTTAAGTTAAGTTTGAATTTTATTAGATTCAGTTTTTTTTTTCTTTTAAATAGTTTGATAATAATGAATTTGATTAATTACGATTGTGGGTCTCGTCAATCTTGGTTTTTAAGTCAATTTTTCGATTGAATATATTGCCCGTATTTCTAAGTTTTCTTGATTATTGACAATTGAGTGGATTTAAACTAGCTTTTAAATTAATAAGTTTTGTGAATTTGAATCTAAAGTTTTATTGATGATTCAAGTTTAAATTTGATCAATCATGTTATGGATTTAAATTTTATTGATGATATTTGACGATATTCACATGTTTATGTTACTTTAATTGTATTGTGTGTATGCAATTATTAAGTGAATATTGGTAAAGATTATTTGGTGTTCTTCCTCTTTTATTTTTGTATAATAATATTATTATATTGTCGTGTCTTATATTTTAGATTGAGTTGGTCAAAATAATATGTTATCAAAGTAGCCTCTATTATCTAGATTAATTTAATTCTAAAATATAAAATGTGCATATTTATGAATTTATGCCGATAATTATCGGTCGAAAGGAAGATAATTATTTGGCCAAATTGTGGGTATGCATGTGGTAATAAGTACGTGACAATTATAAGGATTGCTCGTGTGAAAAATAGTTGGTCCAAGGAAAGGCTATTTTTTGACAGAGTTAATTGTTAGTACTTTGATTACTACAATTTACAGTTGGTGTTTTTGCCCAAAGGCTGGACATCAATGTTATGTTAGGTATCTTGTCAAAGGGGCCCACCACATATGTGAAATTATTTTGTTATATTTTAATTGTGAGCATATGTTTTGTTGTTTATTGTTTCAGTTGGTATTACTCAAATATCTGGAAATCTGAGTTCAATCCCTAAGTTGAATGGATCGAACTTCAAGATTTGGAAGGAAAGCCTAGAGATACTTCTCGGGTGTATGGATTTGGACCTTGCATTAAGGACCGATAAACCTACTTCTACTGAGGAACAACCAAATACGACTAATATAGAGAAGTGAAAACGGTCAAATCGCATGTGTCTGATGATCATTAGGCACTCTATTCCGGAGTCTTTTCGGGGCTCTATCATAGAAAGTGAAAATGCCAATAAGTTTCTTGCTCAAATTGAGAAATATTTTGCTAAAAATGAGAAATGAGAAGCAAGTAGTCTTTTGACTTCTTTAACTTCTATGAGGTGTAAAGTAATGGAAACATAAGGGAGTACATTATGGAAATGTCCAATCTCACGGGTAAATTAAAGACACTTGATATCGAGATAAATGAAAATTTACTCGTGCATCTGGTACTTATCTTTCTTCTTGCACACATTGTGAGATAAGCTCATTAATACTCTATTTATCCTTCTGAGAGAAAAAGATAGGATTAAGAGAGAAAGGACAGAAAGTACTTATTTGGCAACATGCTCTCGTGATAAGAAGAAAAGGAAATTTATGGATGCTGCAGAAGGGACATCTCAGCAGAATAAAAACAAGAAACAAGCTACTGAAAATCCTTGTTTTTTCTGCAAAAGGAAAGATCACTTCAAGAAAGATTGTCTCAAATACGGCAAGTGGCGTGTAAAGAAGGGTAAACTTCTTACTTTGGTTTGTTCTGAAGTTAATTTAGCTTCTGTACCTACAGATACTTGGTGGGTAGATTTTGGTGCTACTACTCACATAAGTATATCAATGCAGGGTTGCCTGTGGAGCCGGCCGCCAAGTGATATTGAAAGATTCATCTACGTGGGCGATGACAAAGCAGTTCCAGTTGAAGCTATTGGAAATTTTAGACTACTTTTAAAAACTGGTTGTTATTTGGATCTGAATGAGACTTTTGTTGTACCGTCATTTAGACAAATTTGGTTTTTCTTGTTCTTTTGGAAATAATAAAGTTAGTCTTATTCAAGATTCTAAGCTTATTGGTACCGGTTCTTTAATTGATAATATATATATGCTTGATTCTTTTGCTTCATTTAACAATATCCTGTTATCTAATTCATGTGGTACAAAGCGTAAATTAAATGAGAATTCTGCAATGTTATGACACAAACGTTTAGGTCACATCTCTAAATAGAGAATTCAGAGACTTGTGTCAGATGGAATTCTTGATTCTCTTGATTTAAGTAACTTCAACGTTTGTGTGGAATGTATTATGGGAAAACAGACAAACATAAGAAAATTAGGTGCTAACAGATGCTCAGACGTCTTAGAACTAATACATACAGACATTTGTGGTCCATTCTCTATGGCCTCTTGGAATGGACAACAATATTTTATTACGTTCATAGACGACTATTCAAGATATGGGTACCTATATTTAATTCATGAGAAGTCTCAATCCTTGGAAATTTTCAAGTCTTTCAAAGCTGAAGTTGAACTTCAACTTGGAAAGAAAACTAAGGCTGTCAAATCTGATCGTGGTGGTGAATATTACGGTAGATATGATGGATCAGGTGAACAACGTCCAGGGTCATTTGCCAAATACCTAAAGGAATGTGGAATCGTCCCGTAATACACTATGTCGGAAAAACCTAGCATGAATGGTGTAGCGGAGAGGCAAAATAGAACACTTAAGGATATGGTAAGAAGTATGATTAGCATTCTTCTCTGCCAGAATCCCTCTAGGTTGAGGCATTAAAGACTGCAGCATATATCCTTAATAGGGTACCTAGTAAAGCAGTAGCTAAAACTCCTTATGAGCTGTGGATAGGAAAGAAGTCTAGTATTAGGCATCTTCACATCTGGGGTTGTCCAGCTGAGGCTAGGCCTTATAGGCCTAATGAAAGAAAATTAGACTCAAGAACTATTAGCTGTTATTTTGTTGGATATTCTGAGCGCTCTCGGGGTTTCAAGTTTTATGATCTCACTTCTAGATCATTGTTTGAGACAGGAAATACTAGATTCCTTGAAGATGTTGAGTTTAGGGAGGAAGATAAGATAAGGAAAATTGTCTTTAAAGAGGATCAATTGGTTTCTTTTTCTCATGTGATTATCAATGATGTTCAGGCTCCAATTCCTGACTTCATTATTGAACCAATTATAGAACAAGACAACATTGAAGTCCCTGTTGTTGAACCTAAAGTTCAAACTCGACAACCTCAAGAAGTACCATTAAAAAGATCTACTAGAGAGAGAAGAATTGCAATTTCAGATGATTATATTGTGTTTGTTCAAGAACATCAGGATGATGTGGACATAATAGAAGATGATCCAATCAACTTCCAACAAGCTTTACAAAGTTCTAACTCTCAAATGTGGATAAGTGCTATGGAAGAGGAAATAAAATCCATGAAAGACAATGACGTTTGGGAACTTGTCGAACTGCCATCAGGAGTGAAACCCATAGGTTGTAAATGGATATTTAAAACCAAAAGGGATTCACATGGCAATATCGAATGATATAAGGCTCGTCTTGTTGCAAAGAGTTTTACTCAAAAGAAAGACATTGATTACAAAGAGATATTCTCTCTGGTTTCATCGAAAGACTCTTTTAGGGTAATCATGGCACTGGTAGCTCACTTTGATTTAGAGCTACACTAGATGGATGTAAAAACTGCGTTTCTTAATGGGAACATTGATGAGACGGTTTATATGGTGCAACCAAAAAACTTTGTGTCTAATAATTCAAAGTCTATGGTGTGCAAATTAAAGAAATCCATCTACGATCTCAAGCAAGCCTCGTGTTAATGGTATCACAAATTCCATGAAGTGATAACCTCATTTGGTTTTGAGGTGAACATTGTGGAAGATTGTGTATATCACAAGTTCAGTGGGAGTAAATCAATCTTTCTGGTATTATATGTCGATGACATACTCATAGCTAGTAATGATGTAGGCTTATTGCATGACACTAAGAGATTTCTCAAAAGAAATTTTGAGATGAGGGATCTTGGTGATGCTTCTTTTGTATTAGGAATTGAAATACCGCGAGATCGTTCTCAAGGTATTTTGAGATTGTCACAAAAGAACTACATTGAAAAGATCTTGAATAGATTTGGCATGAAAGATTGTGCGGCGAGAGATACCCGATCGCTAAAGTTGATAAATTTCATTTAGGTCAATGCCCCAAGACCACACTCGAGAATAAAAAGATGCAAAAGGTTCCCTATGCATCGGCCATTGGAAGTCTACTGTATACCCAAGTATGTATGCGTCCAGATATTGTGTTCACAATTAGAGTGTTAGGCAGATAGTTGAGTAACCTAGGATGGATCATTGGAAAGCAGCCAAACAGGTTATGGGTATTTACAGAGAACAAAATATTATATGCTCACTTATCGGAGATCAGAAGTTTTGGAGATCATTGGGTATTCTGATTCTGATTATGCTGGATGTCAAGACACTTTGCGATCCACTTCAGGCTATATCTTCATGTTGGCTGGTGGAGCTGTATCCTGGAAAAGTATTAAACAAACACTTATAGCTTCTTCTACCATGGCTGCGGAGTTTATAGCATGTTATGAGGCATCCAATCATGGAATATGGTTGCAAAATTTTGTCACTGGGCTGCAGATAGTGGTTGGCATAGAAAGACCACTAAAATTATTTTGTGACAATAACTCGGCTGTGGCGTATTCCAACAACAACAGAAGTAAAACGAAGTCAAAGCATGTAGATTTGAAGTTTCTGGTTGTTAAAGAAAGAGTTCAGAATGGTCAAATTTCGGTAGAACATATAGGAACAAACTCTATGGTGGTAGATCCATTGACTAAAGGTTTACCACCTAAAGTTTTTCATGAGCATGTTGCTCACATGGGTGTTAGTCACTTTTCTTATTCCATGGTTTAGTGGGAGTTTGTTATTGAGGATGTTCTTTGACTTTATTTTGTTTATTTTCTATATAGAATAAAGTTGATGGTTTATGTTTTATTATCTGAACTCGTTTATCATGCATGCAGTTTAGCATAAAGTTTTTTAGAATGATCTCATTAAGGAATTTGGACTATTTGGAAACAGGCATGATCTAGATCACTTTGCATGTAGTTCCATGTTATCCATCCATACTTGATCTATGTCATTGAATGTATTGGAATTGGTGATCAAGGAAGGTTTAGTTACAAGGATAGTGACGAAAGCTGCCTTGATTCTGTGCTAATACAGAAGATGGACCAGATTGAACTAAAGGGGAATTCTATTATTGAAATAACCTGTTTATGCGTGCTTAAGATTTATGTGATCTAATTATATCAGGTATACAAACATAGCCCAAGTGAGAGATTGTTAGACATATTTAAATAATAATATGTTTAATTAAAGTATGGGCTATGTATGTGGATTAATAATTTATCACATTGGGTTATTTTATTGGATTGGGCCCTATTATGTGATCTAATTAATTAAGGCCCTAGATTCCTAATTGAGTATGGACTTAATGGGTAGAAGCCTATTCCTAGTTAATTAGAGTTTAATAGTAACCCTAATTGAACTAGTATATAAAGAGACCTTAGGGCTATGGTCCCCAATATACCAAAACAATAAGCACTCAATCTTTCTTGAATCCCATCTAGAGAGAGATCCCACTAAGGGCATTCGGAGTTTTGGTTGAGGAAGACCATAGTTATCTATAAGCTATCATTAGTTTCTCAATGAAATTCGGTATGTAATTATTCTTGACAATTTGGCATGAATGATCCTAAGGTTTATCTATTCAATATAGATTTAAAGTATTTATGCTAACAGATTCTACAAGAAGACCACCACCGAAATCTTCTCCACTATGCT
Source organism: Benincasa hispida (assembly GCF_027475165.1). Classification (NCBI taxonomy): domain Eukaryota; kingdom Viridiplantae; phylum Streptophyta; class Magnoliopsida; order Cucurbitales; family Cucurbitaceae; genus Benincasa; species Benincasa hispida. The sequence goes on along the minus strand of NC_143484.1, from coordinate 3,078,474 downwards.
CAAGAAGGAATGTGTGGTGGAAACACTCAAATCAAGCTGAATTGAAGATGAACTAGTGAGGGTTGAGTAAGGTTTTCAAATATTTTTCACTTCAATAAGTAAACTCAGAATTCTATCTCATCTTTCTATATGGAACTTCTATATATAGATAGAAATCATTCAAAACGATAGGGTTGCATGGATGACACCATCTACTTGGTGATAATTGCATAAATCAAAAGGATTTTGGTGAAATTCCATTAAATTGTAGTTGGTGGATTTTTCCTAAATTTGAAAAAATTCACTAACTTAAAACTAATTTTAAAATTGAAAAATGATTTTAAATAAAACAATTTTATTTTTAATTAGTTTTATAAAATTAATACAAAATAATTAATTTTAAATAAAACTAATTTTGATTTTAATTAAACTTTGTAATGAAAAGAGTACTAATTTAATATCTCAATATTAAATTAATAAAATAAAAATTTCACCAATATGATTCAATTTCATATTTAAATCATAATTTAAATATTAATTGATTCTCCAATTTCATTGAATTTCATCTAAATTAAACGTTTTTAATTGTATCAAATACAATTAATTGAAAAACCCTAAAAATTGAATTTAAACATTTCAAATTCATAACCCTAATTCCAAAATTCATCCAATAAATACTCAATTTGTAATTCCAATTTATGAGTAGTAGAGGGACTAATGGACCTACAGATCATGAGCTCCAACAATTTGTAATTAATTAGTTAAACTCTTTAAATCGAATTAATTACTATTCGTTAACTATCAAGGTACACCACTATAGCTTGATAGTTGCACTCTCCTCATTGTAGATATATTTTTGTCCATGTAAACCATAATCAGTAAGTCGATCCTTCACAGATTGTTCGTAATTACAGCTGGGTCAAAATTACCATTTTACCCTTGTAAAATACATCTTGTACCTTAAGTTCTCATTGACTCTCTAATGAACAATTGATTCATAATACTACTTATGAATCATATCCCTCTCTAATATGAGAAGGTGGGACTCAATTGTTCAAGACTTGGAATCAGCACTTAAGAGAACAACCTATATGCTAACCCTAAAACGGGTAGGAGTGAATTCCATCTTGTTGGGCTATGTCCTCAACTGTCTATTTGGTTTATCCCTAAAATGGAAGGCTTATTGAGCAGTATTATTGAATTACTCTCACCCATGCAGATCAAAGGCAATCCTGAATAAACAGGAGTTCATAGCTAGCTCAGGATTAAGATCAAGTTATCCTAGGTTACTTTAATATGAAATAGTCAGTTTTAACAGTAAACGATTGTTATAAAGAAAAGTGACTATTTCGTAGTCTAGTCTTTATGCAAACTCATTACATAGGATGCCCCCACTCACATGTCTCTACATGAATGATTTGTGGATCACATCATTTGTATTACCTATATAAAATGGGTCGCATCCAATAGTGTTACCAAGATGAGATACCCAATTTCATCTATATACTTATAGACTATTTAGGCTATTTACTATTAACTTGACTCTGAATACATAAAGTTAAATTATTCATACTATAGCCATGGATTATGTTTATTGGATTTTCAGAATAGAATGCAATATCAATAACTTTATCGAATAAGATGCTCAATAATATTTATTGATAAATAGAATGTTTAACTCAAAATTTACAAACTGCGAGTTCTAGGACATTTCCAATAGTGGTCTACTTAAGAACTTGAAGGTCAATTCTGTGGATATAACAAGGACCTAGTGGAAATCTACAAAGTATTCAAGCTGAAACCATTTCTTTAAAAACTTGCTTTTATATCATGTTTGTTGCTCAAATTAAGTGTAGTTAGAGTGCTTAATAATTCTATTAGCTTCCATTTTATGCTTGTTTACTCTATCACTTGTAATGCTCCAAACCCACCTATAGCAACTTCTTGTTATCAACTCAACTTTATTACCAAGTCTATCCCTTATGCCAATAGTGATCTTGGAAGATTCAACTTATTTACTTTTGTGCATATACCACTTTTGTCTACCTCGAGCTGGATTATTTTCCTTTTTGAATAAAATTGATGGTCTTGTTAGTTCATGTTTCCAACTTGCACATAAAGTCAAAATCCCTTAAATCTTACTAATGCCCCCAATGATTTACCTCTTAACTAATGAAGCCTCAACATACCATGTCAATAGTTCTTGAACATCTACTGTTACTAGTAACTCCATTTTAGCTTATCCCTTCTCTCAACCTTTTATTTCAGTAATAGATTCTTGTGTTAAAACAAAGTTCCATACCCAATCATCTATGTAAGCTACCTTTTCTTCCAACACATATTGTCCCAAAGTTCCACATGATAATGAGATATTCTTCTTTTACACCAAAACAAATACCTTGTAACCCCCCATATCATGCCTCCAAATCATACTTAACTAGGAGTTTTGAACACATTAAATTCCTTTCTCTTTCCAAAAGAGTAAACTTTCTTGGATACTTTTCTCTCCTTCACACTTATCTTTGATAAATCCACTAAATTCAAGACACCTCTTTTTTTCCCACTTTCCATGTGGAACATAATGTCTTTACTAAAGTACATTTTTTTTAACTCCTTCATAAGTCTTATCTCTCTCACTAAGAATTTCCATCTTGTAGAATTCTCCTTTGCCAATTTTCATGCTTTTAAACTCCAAAAGACTTTTGTTTATTCAAATTTGCCCAACTTGGATCTCCTCATCACAATAAGGCTATGATTTAATCTAGATACTCTAAAATAATCCTTCAACCCAAACAAATAACACTTTGCTTTATCTCCTTTAGGTCCAAGCTCATGTCCAACTACTTCGGCTTCCTTTAATTGCATCAACTCAGCTAGATATATCAAAAGAATTCTTCATATCATTACACATACTTTACCTAGTCCATCAATTTCCTAGTATTACCAAAGTGATTATGACTTATTAATCCTTGCCAAAATTTCTCTCAAAATATTTGGTTTTAATATCTTAGAACCTTTAATAAATCTATAGTCTCTTCTTCTCCTTCTTATCCATAAAACAACTTTTAACCTTATATTTGAGTATGTGTCCTATGACGAAATTTATTTATACTACCACCAATTGCACTACCCAACACAAAACATAACACTAATCCTTAATGAATTCTTGTCTAGACAATTTTATTCCTTGACTTAAACATACACATACCTTTATTCCTAAACTATCATAACTCTACATAGTTTCATCAACCTTTAAGAACTCTGAACTGAGGTATTGTCACACCCCGTCCTAGACCACCCTCTTATGCCTAGGAAAGGGCGTGACTGCAACAGTTATCAACCCTGTGGCTAACACTTACTGCCTACTAACTGTTGCGGAATAACTCTGATACCAATATATAACTCATATACAGCGGAATATCTTTAGGCCAAAATTTATCAATTTAGAAGCATAACATATTTAGAGTCATTATAACTCTAGATTTACAAGTCCCAAAACCCAAAAACCCTTGTCCCTATATGAACAATAGTAACATGTGTGCAATATAACAGTAACCACCTAAACAGATGGGTTACAAATCTCTTTATCCTTTAGTGGCAGAACAGTTGCAGAGCTATCTTCAGAGGATTTGACCACTACCTGTGGGGGGGAAAGGAAAACATTTGAAAACGGGGTGAGCTTGGCCCAGTGAGTGACTTAAGAAAGACAATTGATTCTCATACAAAATCTCAATAAAGAGTTTAACAGAAATATAAGCTTCTGCAGTACTTGTACTGCAGTATAAACATTTTCCAAGTATGAAACATATAAAGCTATTTTAATCATAAAACAGTAAAACTGTTTCTCAGTCGAGAACAACCCTATGGTGGGTAAAAATAATCCCAACACCAACTGCTAGTCAAGAGAGAATCCTTTTTCTCAATCTCTGACTCTAACTACCTACGTGCACGTGGCCATACTAAGTACCGTCATACCTTAGGTACTTCTGCACTGATACCTTCTCAAGCGTCCTTCAATATCTGGTTGGTTTGGTACATTCTCAAACATCCTTCAGTACCAATAGATACCTTCTCCAAGTCCTTTGGTATCTAGTTGGGCGGATACCTTCTCAAACGTCCTTCGGTATCGCGTTTTAAGTGAAACTAGTCATAAATGACTTTCTCTCTTTAAAGCATGTAAACTATAACACATATAAAAACATGGCTTTAAAGTTACTAACACATGCTGAGTATATTTAACACATATAAATCGCTTTTCAAAAATTTCTCACACATGCATGCGTTTAAAACATAACTCATGGTTTGCTTGGAAATTACTTTGTAAAACTAGCTGGCATGAGAATAATCTTCTTTAAAACATGCTTTCTATAACACGTTGTAATCAAACATTTTAAGCAAATGTTTTAGTCAAAACTTTTTAGCCACTCACCTTGATTACTTAGGAGCTTTTCACTCTAGTAGCTCCCTTTTCTACCTCGGGCTCCCTTTTCACCCCTAGAATCTAGATTCAACTTTCAGCTTAGATTACTCATAGTTTTGAACCTTATTTTGAGATACTTCCTTCTATAAGAATATTCTAAAATATATCAGGAAGCTTACCTAAAATTTGAGCTCAGAACTCTTCATGGTTTGGTCGGAATCACAAAATTTTCAAGACTGGCCCAAACTAATCCAACAGCCTGACCCTTCTATCTTTTTCTCAGTTCTAGCCCGATCCCTTCGAGCTTTTCCTCCGGCAGCCCTACCTTGAAAACTAGACTCTCAGAGCTTTCAGGTGGCTTTGGAATCACTCCAAACACACGAGTAAATTGGGAGAACTCCTTGTCCAAAGTTGATGCGTCCTCTTCAGACTTCACTGTCCAATGCATCCTCTTTGAAATACTATGACCAACGCATGGATTCTGGCTCCAACGTAAGGTTTGCTAAACTTTCCCACTCTTTCTATGGTATTTTTTAATTGTGAACTAAAAATGAAGTCTCTTGGCTCTATTTATAGGTGTCCAAACCTTCACCAGAGTTGACACCACCTACTTGGTTGCATGGCCAAGTGTCTTCTTCTCACCCCATCAACGCAATTCTGTTATCAACGCAAGTTAAGTGTCTTCCTCCCATGTTTCCAATGCATGAGCCTCCAATCTGATGCCACAACCTCACATTTTTAAGGCTTAAGGCTTTCCTCCCAAGAAGACACATGGTTTTGATGATGTTCTCCTGATGATCTCATCCTTTGTATGCGTCCAACTCTTGGATGTTCAATACATAATCTATACTTAATGCATAGCCTATCATCAATGCATAGCAAGCCAATTCACTATCATTACAATTCAACTTAGCCATCGCAAAGAGCTAAACATCACTAATGCATAAGGTGACCGTCCATCCTCGACGCATGGCTCACTAGGTAGCATTGCACGGTTTGCTTAGCATGGGCGCATGGTGCTGGCCACCAACGCATAGGCGTGCTGCACAGGCTAGCCGCTCGACGCATGGGCATACTGCTTCGACGCATGGGCCTGCGGTGTATGCTGGCCATCGTTCACACACTCGGCCGCATGGGCATGCTTGGCCGCATGAGTTGCGCGCGGTGCTTTGATGCTTGGCTGGGTGCTTCAGCGCATGGGTGTGGCCGCTTGGCAGGGTGCTCAACGCATGGGCATGGCAGCTCAGCGCATGGCAGAGGTGTCTAGCCGAGGCTGCTTGACGCATTGCAAAGGCACTGGCCAAGGCTGCTCGACGCATTGCATGGGCGCTGGCCGAGGCTGCTCAGCACATGGCTGGGCGTCTGGCCAAGGATGCTCAACGCATGGCTGGACATTTGGCCGAGGCTGCTCGACGCATGGTTGGGCATTTGGCTGAGGTTGCTTGACGCATGCCACCCTCCAGCCCGTGCCATCCCAATGCCTCACTTCCATTTTCCTTCTTTCACTAACGCATCCAACGCATCCAACGCATCCATCATTCAATGCATCCCATACAAAATTCTATACTTAGCCAAATTTTTCAAATTTTCCTCAAGAGCTAAACTTCCAAATCTCCTCTTTTCTTCAAATCTCCACTCTTTTCTCTACCATTAAACATTAGTTTCCACATCAACCTACTCACCTCACTAGTCTTAGTAGGGAACATATTAAGTAGAGAAATTAGGATTCGAGGTTCACAAGTATATACTTGTTCGTTTCTAACAAAATTTTCATGAGATAAACTAGTGACAGTTGACCTCATAATTTTATTTTATTTTTCCTTTTGTAGCGTCATACCTAAATAATTAACTTATAATTACATCTATCGAGTCACTGACCTAGCATTAGAACATAACTCGTGCATTTAAGCTAAACAAATATTTTAATGCACAACTATCATTCATAAACCTCTAGATGCCACTCTCTAGTGAGACATTCATAAACCTCTACTTTTCATGGGATGACCATCTAGTCGATAATTTAACCCGCCCTACCGTAGGTGAGATATACCCACAAATCACTGGTGAAATCAGAAGGAGACCACCACCTCTGGTGAATCCCGAAAGAAACACAAACCTTTAGTGAAATCCCAAAGGAGATCACCATCTCTAGTGAGTCCCGAAGGAAACACAAACCTCTGATGGGTATCTAACTACGGGTAGTGGGTAACTATCATTATCATAAATAACATGTATCATAAAATAAAGTCCCACAATCATGCAAATACATATCATCATGCTCATTATTCTTCTAGTAAAGCATATTGTAGAAAATAACAAGGTTTTTAAATGGGTTTTATTGGGTTTTTGGAAAAATTAAAGGCCCAATGACATTGTTGTAAATAATAAGAAATGACAAACTTGTAATTACTCCTTTCTTCTTCCAAAATAGGGCAAATCATGTGTTTTGTTTGAGAAAAAGCTGAAAGGAGCCGCCTGGGTGGATTTAGACAGCAACCACGACTGTGAATCGGAGGAAGCCGCCTGAAGCAATTGCAGCAGCCACCTGGGGAGAACCAAATCCATCTGGACAGGAGCTACAGTCGGGTTTGAAGACGAGCAGCACAGATTCTCGCGTGGTTTAGGTCAGTTCCGGTCTGGTGGTTTCCGTTTTCGGGTGTCGTGGTTCGGTCTGGGAAGTTCGCCGTGGAGGCTACATCCGGCAGCGATTGTTAGCGAGAGAGACACGTGGGTCTGCGCGTGGTTCGCCGATCAGAGGTGGGTAGCACACTGTTTTGGGCTGGTTTGCAGCGGGTTGTTCTCAGTTTTCAGAGGCGACGTTGTGTGCGGATCTCACTGATACTGAAATTACAGATTGGTGATTTCGTTGATTATCTGTAATTTATAAAATTCCTTTATTGCTCATTAATAAATTAATTCAAGCTAGTTCTCAAAGTGGATGTAGACCAAACTAGTCGGACTACTATATATCTTGCTTTCGATTTATTTCTGCAATTCTGTTTGGCCATCTAAGTTAGGTTCAGAAACTCTCACACATATAAAAAATAAAATTTAATCCATGCTTGCACTTATAACATGCTTCAAAATATAATTAAGATAAGCTTATTTTTCTTCATGCATCTTGATGCAAAAAGTCTTAGAATCCTAAAAAATTATTCTTAAATTTATCGCCTGGCACAAAGGCGGTTCCAGTAGTAAGATTACTTATCTCAAATTGAAATTTCAAAATTAATTCAAGAAATCATAGTAAGATTACTTATCTCAAATTGAAATTTCAAAATTAATTCAAGAAATCAATCTCCAACAAAAACTTGAATTAATGTCTCAAATGCTTTGTTTACTCCAAATTTATTTCAAACTTCACTCAAAGATTCAAATCTATTACATAAACCATAATTTATTATTAAAATCCAATTTCCAACACTTATAACTAATTCAAAAAGTTCCATAATCTTAATACTCACCAATTATGCACTCCAAAGTTCTGAAACTTGTTGAATAGTACACTAACGACTTTCAGAAACTTGAATCGATGCTCCAAATCTTATAGGTAAATCAAGTCGGCCCAAAATTCAGTGTGTACTAAAAGAACTAATGAAGAAATCCAAAGAAAAATTATCAACAACTCACTAAATAAAATTCCGGCGAGCGGCCATGACCTGCGGACGTACAATGGAAAACGGTTAAAATATATGAAAGTAACAGTGATTTTCCTCTCTAATTAATCTTCCTTCGGAATAAAGTGAATGGTTTGCAATGAAATGAATTGTTCTAAGAAGCACAAATACTTCATTGAGGCAAAGAATCTGTATCGGACACGTATCAGATATCAATACTTCCAGATACTTCCCAGATACGTATCTGATACGCGATTTAACGTATCTATTTCTACGCCTACTTTTTTTAGAGAAAAAAGACAAGCAACTCATCTAATCTTTCCCAATCTGAAACTAAGCAACCTATTTAAAAAACTCACTACTCGAGTCCAAAACTAAAAGAAAAAAATAATAAATAACGGACCAAACCCTATACTAGAATCTCCAACTTCACATTTCAGTCCCCACAAAATCCACCAAAATATAAAACATTTGGATATCTTCAACAATTCAATGAAGAAGTTCTTCGTTTATCTTCATACTTCTTCCTTTAATCTTCTTTTTTCTTCTTCTTTGCAATATGAGTCACTTTCTATTGCATTTTATTAACTACTGTACTTCAATATATTAGATGTTGCTTTTTTTTTTTTTTTTGTATTGTATTTCAGTGTTTGTTTCTATTTTGTGTTATTGTTATTAACTTATATGCTAAATTTATCTATACCTTAGATTTTTTTAAAGAAAAATAAAATGTATCTTCAATGTATCAATATCCTCGTTTTTTAGAAATATATATATATAAAAATGACACATCCTTAGACATATCCGTATCTTAATTTTTTTAGAAATTGACGAATACCCGTATTCGATCGTATCCGTATCGTGTAGCCGTATCTGTGTCTGTGCTTCATAGGAATTGTTGTATTTATAGAGGAATAATAATCATAATTCTAAATTATTTGGAATTCCATAACTTAAAGTAGTAGATAGATTAGGTTTCTTTTTTCGAATAAGATATTTTCTCTAATTAAAAAATCCATTTTTAATTAATTAGAAAATCCATCATCTAAATAATTTAAATTAAATCTAAATTTCTCTTATCAACTCAATTTAAATTTATTGTCTTCTCTAATTTGGATCCAAACTCCAAAATTAGAGATGATAAAATTTTGAACCCAAATTTCTCCTTTTCTTCTTAACTTTCGAATTCACTTTCCAAAATCCTAATTCTTTTGCTTTTCTTTATTTTAAAATATTTATCCAAAATAATCCAAAAATTCCAAATCTCTTATCAAATTGATCTCAGACCCATTAACTTCTTCAATTATTTAATTTTGGCTCCAAACTAAAAAATTAAAGGGAACATACAATCCAACATTGTGATAATTTACAACCTTCCAAATATTTAATCAATTTAAAAATACATTTTCCCCATAATAAATTAATCTAATTTTTCTTAAATTGAATTAAAATTCCAATTCTTTACAAATATCTTTTAAATTAATTATCTTTATCACCCGAATTAAATTTCTAGCCAAAATTTATCAAAATAACGTTAAAATATTTTAAGATAATTTAATAGAAATTATATGAAAAATTTTGGATGTTACACTCCAATTCAAGTGATTTCAATTTTACAATGTTTAATATAACTTTTCGAACCAAACTTCACTTTAAACCTTGAACTTCATTTTTCTATTTTGTTTTTTTTCATGTATTTGGTAAGTTTCAACCAATATTTGTGTTAAATTTGTTAATTATTTTAAAGGAAAAAAATTTGGAAATAAAAGTTTCATTGGGATTTTTCATAAGAATTGGAAATTTTCTGGTAAAAAGAAAAGGTTCTTAGTGAAATTTACCTTCAAAATTTAAAAGATTGAGAAAAATTCTATAAATTCCAATTCTTAAAAAAATTGTGAGAGTTTTTTTTTCATCTCTAAATAAAAAATTTCAACAAAAAAAAAAAAGAAAAAGAAAAAAAAACACTATTCCCTCTTACGGGTTCTGAAGAGCAATGCCACGTCACTGGGCTAGTATTCCTCTTTTTTTTTTTTTTTTTTTTTTATAATTGAAACTCTTATTATACTATAAACCTTTAAAAGGGACTTAAACAAAAAAATAGTCCAAAATTAAAAAAAGTAAATTAATTTTCTTAATTTAATCAATGTCCCACATAGAGGTTGTTTTTTAATAAAGAAAAATGAGCAACTTATTTACAAATATAACAAATTTCATTATTTATCAGTGATAAATTGCGATAGACATCTCCAATTTCAGTGATAGAAGTCTTATCGCAATCTATTGCAGTCAATTCCTTATAGACATTAACATTTTGTTATATACTTAAAAATATTTTAGATAATTTTATAATTTAAAATAATTAACCTCTATATATATTCAAATTAAATTTAAAACAATAACTCCAACAAAACTAAATCAAATTAATCAACAAAATACTAAAAGAAATTCATCTTCTTACTAATTTACACCCTTGCCCATTTAAATACCACAAAGAGAGAGAACTATTCAACAATATCAATATTATCATTCATTTGTGGAACAAACAATGCCAAAAAGTCAAACCATAATAAATCATTTTTCATGATGGCCTTCAAAATTTAAGTATGGCAACCTAGTCATCCCCTTTTTATTTTTTAAATTATTTTCTTTTATCTTTCTTTTTATATTTTAAAATTATTTTTGGGACTCTATAAATAGGTAGAATTTCTAAGGAAGAACCCACAACAAAGATTTGCATCTTGGCCTTCATTGAGAGTAAGAGGTATGCATCTTGGTCTCATTGAAAGCAATATTTAAACACTTCCTTTTCCTATCACTAAAAGAGGTGTTTGTATTTCTTATGCATTTGATAACATATATACCTCTATTCTTCAAAGCTTATGTTTGTTTCATATAATTTTTTTTAAGTGTTTATAAAGTTTGTATGGTTATTAATTTTTATTTATAAATATATGGGAATAAAAAATATGAAATTTGTTATCAAATAGATTCATAAAATAATTTGAAACAAGAACACTACTGCATACATGTCTTTGATTGTTTTGGACGATTTCGTGATTTCTTTATAATTCTTTTATTTCAGAAAAAATTTAAAAATGGCATACAATGTGTTTGGCAACCCAATCACCAATGAAACTCTAGAATCCATGCCTGAGTATGAAGGAAAGACAATAACACGTCAAGATAGAGCGCACGTGGCACTTAATATGAAGAATGCTCAAGATAAAGACAAAAATGCTAGAGAATATGTGGAAAGATTAAAACAACAATGGGGAACTGGAGTCTCAACCCTTTGCTTAATTTACAATGCCACTGGTGATACCATAAAATTTGTTGTTGAACACAGTTGGCATGGTCATATTGGGCCTGGTCCTTACCCAATCGAGATTGCAAATGGTCAATGGGGTGGTTTTCTTCATGTTAAAACTTCAGGAACAGCCACTGGCTCTTCTGCTGCATGTGTCTATCGTGGGTTAAATAATAATGGCATGATTTGTGATTGGATGGCTGCTTGGTCTAATCCATGGAATCGATCAGCTTCAGATAATACGGTTAGTAAATTTTTGTTCTAACTTCTACTTATATAAACTTTCGGTCACAGTTCTTTTATGCTTAAAGTGGATTTTCATGTATGTGTTTGTACACACATATAGTATATTCATAAACTTTTAAAAATTCAAGTTCAAATTTAAATTTGTAAGTCAGGATTAATTTATCAAAGATATTGAGGTAACACAAAATCTTTCTTGAAAAGGAGATAATTTCATTAACTTTAATAGAGACAAACTCATTTAAGAAAAAAAAAATTAAAAAAATAATGACAAACCAATTATAACAATTATAGTTTTGAATGCTATGCAATAAATGTACGTTTTGATATGGTGTGGCTTTGAGTAATAAAACAACTTTTTCCTAATCATACTTAGAATAATTTTTATAATTTGTTTTCTTACCTAATTAAAAATTAAAAATAATTTTATATTACTGAGGAATTAGAATTACATTTTTTAGCCAAGAAAAAATAAAATTAAAAATAAAGGCTCTTGTCTTTGTTTAAAGATTTTTCACAGAAAAATAGCTTTTGATTGAAAGCACTACTTTCAAACGTTGAAAATCTTTTATTTTATCTTCATTTTTTTCTTAAATTTATAAATTATTTTATTTCCTACTAGAATTTTTGGTGTTCTGTATATTTAGTTCTTACATTTTAACAGGTTTATATTGTATATAATTAAGGCTAAACTTAGAATTAATATTCACTTTTGGAAGTAGTTAACTATCATATCCATACTAATAATCCAAATTATTTGCTATAATTTTTGCCCTAATTAAAATGATCATTCTTAACTATCTTCAAAATGAAAAACTAATATATGCCACCTCATTTAAACTTCAAAAATAGAGTACCACAATTTCTATTTTCTAATTCTTTATTTTTTTTAAAAAAAAAAAAACCACAATTTTATTTTCTCAACCATTTGTAAAAGTAGAGATCTATGGATAACCATAACTACATTTTCTTTTCAGGTAACTTCAATATTTATTTGTATTTTGTAGGCATATACTGAGATTCGCGAAGAAGGACATTACACTAAGGAGGATCATTGGAATTACATCTCTAACTTATTATATAATTCGGGTCTTAGCCATTCAGACGATTGGAACGGATGCATTTCAAATGTGACAACAGGAAGTGATACTAGTCCGATATTCGAAGCAATATATACTCTAATAGGGGCTTGAAACTCTCTTATAAAAATAAATGCTTGATGCATTATAATATATGTACTACTAAACCTAATCGCTGCTAAATAATGGCCTTTGATGCCTTTATCTTTAAGATTTGTGGAGTTAAACTATGTTATATATCTTTTAGTTAACTTTTACTTCTACGGAAAATATTTAAATTTAAACTCAAAACCAAAGAAGAATTTAACAAATATATGTTTCATGATGTGAAAATTAATATTTTAAAACAATAAACTAAATGATAACAATACCTTTGTAAAAATAAATAAATGAACCAAAACATTGTCATATTTTACGTTTTCTTGGTTTTGGAATACCATGTTTAGTAATGGACTAAAACGGTGGATGAAATTTAGAAATTTAAGGTTTCATTTGGTAATCATTTAGTTCTTTATATATATATATATATATATTATAATTAAATCTATAGACATTACTTCCTCCTCTAAATTTCTTTATTTATTATCTACGTTTTATTAATGGTTTGAAATACAAGCCAAATTTTGAAAACTAAAAAAAAGTCACTTTTGAAAACTCGTTTTTGTTTTTAGAATTTGGCTAAGAATTCAACTACTGTACTAAAAAAAGATGCAAATCATTGTAATAAATGAAGAGAAATTTATACCATTGAAACTTCTAATCTGTAGGTTTATAAGGTTTCATTGCTAGCTCTAAGGGTAAAATAAGAATTAATTCATTTTGAATTAATTTGAGTTGTTCAAATTAAATAAGAGAATTAATTGTATAAGATACAATTAATATATTGTATATAGATATATCATAATTTAAAGTTAATTCTGAATAAGATTCAAAATTAGAGAGATAAATATTTGAATAAGATTTAAATATTATTTATATGAATGAGATTCATATAAGTTAAAATTAATATGAATATGATTCATACTAAAACTATAGGTTATATGAGAGAATAATATATTTGAATAAGATTTAAATTTATAACTATAGATTAAATTTATTATGAACGGGATTCATATTAAAACTATAGGTTATGTTTAATGTAAATGAGATTCATATCAAACTATAGTATATGAGAGGAATATGATTCAAATGTGGGATTAATTAAATATATGATACTTAATTAATTAATATTAGTTAATTAGATTAATTAATTTAATTTAATTTAATAAGATTTAATTTAATATTAAATTAAATATAAAAGTCAACTCTTCTCTAGTTAGCAAGGGAGTTAATGTGAGATTAGGAGCTATCTCCCCTCTTACTAGTTTTCACAAAATTGTTTTGTGAGTTTGAAAAATAGAAGAAGAGTTCCTTTGTAATGTGAATCACATAGAATTTTCTCTACAACATCATAATTCTCTTTCTCTTTCAAAAGGATTTTTATAGAAAATTCTTCTGTAAAAATTGTTCTTTCCTTCTCAAAAATAGAAATCCCACCATCTCGATTCTTACCATAGAATAGCAAGGAAACCAAGTGGTGGTGTCCTGTTGGTGCCCCTACTGCATTAAGATCGAGAGAAATGTTTGTGGTACGAAGTGTTCATGACATGGAGGGGTTCTTCAAGAAGATTGTCTTCAAAGATAAGTCCTTTCTTCTCTTGTAAAAGCATGCTTATGTGTTTAATGTTTATCATGTATCCTGTATGTTTCTCTGATTTTCACGGTTTCCAAAATAAATTTTCAAAGCACACGCGTTCACACGCTTTCGCTGATGGATTTGATTCCTTCAGTTGCAGATTGACCTTTGTGCAGTCATTTCAGAATGCAACATAGTGGACAATTCCAAAGAATGGTAGATAGACACTAGCGTTACTCGTCATATTTGTGTCAATAAGAATATGTTCACATCTTGTGCCAGTTTTTAGTGAAGAACAATTATTTATGGGTAATTCTACTTCAGAGGTTGAAGGACAAGACAAAGTGGTCCTTAAAATCACTTCTAGCAAGGAACTTACTCTTAACAATGTGATTCATATTTCTGATATTTGTAAGAATTTAGTCTCCGGTTCATTACTTAGCAAGAATGGCTTCATGTTGGTTTTTTTATATGATAAGCTTGTACTTCCCAAGAATGATATGTAAGTTGGAAAGGGTTATTTGAGTGATGGTTTGTTTAAGTTAAATGTACTCACAGTTGTACCCAAAAGTATTAATAATAATAAAGTTTCTACTTTCGCATATATCGTTAAGTCATTTGTTATCGTTAACGGCTTGTCAACTTAATTCAGATTCAACCATCATCAACTTTCTATCCCATCGTGATTAATTATGCCTTTTACCCAGATGCGCCCACCAAGTTGTGCCGGCTCTATGTGGCAATCCTTCTTGAACAGATGTTTGCGAGCACAAATCACCGCAAAGCCTTGCAGTAATGCTGCACTCGACCATTGATTTCTTGTGATCGCACTTTCTGCCTTGCGTCAACACATATTCTGCATAAAAATACAAAAAATAACTATTTCTATACGATGAACACATGCGACCACAATGTTATGAATTTAATGCTTTTTGGAAGCAATCTAACATATTTTATCAGTGGAAACCTTCATTGTTTAATAACTTAGCACTGTAATAACGTGCACTTCTACCCGTTATCAATCACTGCATCTCATTCCATTATTTCATCTCATAAAATAACACACCAAGTTTTTGGCGCCGTTGCCAAGGACTTCGGCCAATCATTGTGCTAACGGTAATTTTTCTGATTTATTTGCAGCTCTCAATCTCTGGCGAATTACGACCCGGAGATTGAAAGGACGTTCTGACGATGATTAAGAGACAGCCGCCAACAACAACAACCAAATAAAGACGATATGGCGGAACAGCCTAAAACCGGAGCACCAAATGAAAACAACGCCATGGTGAATACAATCCTACTGCAAATGATCGCAATATGCCCATTCGGGACTATGCATCGCCAAACCTCTACGATTTCTCTCCAGGAATCATGAGGCCTACCTTTGATGGATCCTGATTCGAGATGAAACCGATGATGCTGCAGATGATCTAGACTGCAAGATAGTTCGGAGGATTCGGAGGATGGCGTGGCGAGGACCCGTACGCTCACCTCCGAAGCTTCATAGAAATCTACAACACTTTTGTGTTCCCGAACATCTCTACCAAAGAAGTTCGACTAACTTTGTTTCCATTTTCTTTGTGTGATTAGGCACGAAAATGGGCATATTCCCTCGAGCCGGGAGAGATAACCTCGTGGAAACAAGTCATCAAAAAGTTTATGAAGAAATATTCCCACCAACTTAGAATGCCAGGAGAAGGAAATTAATAACGATTTTTGAACAAGAAACTGACGAATCGTTCAGTGATGCCTGGGCGAGGTTTAAGAGGCTGGTAAGAGACTGTTGATGCAATATTTTATGAAGTGGAAATATGGATGATATACGTTGATGGAATTGCATTGTGCACTTAAGTTTCCCCAGCGGAATTCAAGTGTAAATTCCCCTGAGTTTCCTGGAAAGTCCAGGGTCGAACACAGGGACTTGTGAAAATAGATTACGTTGGTAATTTTGATGAAAACTTTGCGGTAACCGGGTAAATAAATGAAGTGTTTGGTTTGTTGTTTTGCGTTGATGAAAAAGAAATAAATAAATGCAGCGGATTTGAGAAACGAAAGTTGCATTGATAGATCAATGAGTATGCGATAAATGGGTTGAGAAGATCTTTAGCTAGCATTACTCGGCAATGCGTCAAACTATGCGATCATGTTACTACCATGCACAGCAAGTCATTTTCCAATGTAAATGCGATGCTGCTAAATCTAGGACGCATGTTTTGAATGCAAAATGTCCATAGAGCTCATCCCTAGGTCTCTACTCTTATCCTATGCGTTGATGTAAGATGCATGAAAGCAAGGTGACCGCATACAATCATATCCTATCTCTAGGATGCATGCGATGCGTTGATTACAAATAGTGCTCATTTCTAAGCACCTATCTCTTGTTTATGCGTTCTAATCTGATTCTTCCAAACCTAGATTCTAACCTGACCTTCCCAAGACTAGATCCTATCCTTAGACTACCCTCCCGAGTATCTCTAATGGACGAATGAAGCATACATAAAAAAGATAATCGCAAAGAATGAAGATTCCCTAGTTGTGCTAGCTAAATACTTCTCAACCCATTCAACTGATTTAGCTAATCATGCGTGAATCACAGAGAGTCAACAGATATAGAGAAAGAAATTCCATTTTTATAAATAAGTTGAGTACAAAATGCCAATGGAAGTTTAAGGTAGAGAGTTTGGTAGCAATTCCTTGCTGACCGAGGCTTTTTACACTGGAATCTCTATTATACTCTAAAGATATTCCCGCTTCCGCAGGCGTCGGCCCTCCCTCTGTCTTTGGAGCTTCCATCGCTCTCCCAAACTTACCGGAACGATCTACCCAAACAACTTTCTCCCTCGCGTCTGCCTTAAAATGAAAGAAAACTATGGACAGAGGCATGAACTCGTGGAACAAAATATTGTAAAAGTGGTGAACCCTTTTTCTGAAGAACGCACTTGGTATTTATAGAGCATCCATGGTGAAAGGCAGCTTCTCTCTCCTAGTTATACAGATGGGATAGCTTTAATTTCTGATTGATGCGCTGAATGATTATTACAGATAAAGCTGAATGTACTTTGTGACCGTTATCGGCTGTCAACTTAATTTTGATTCGATCGTCATTAGCTTTCTGTCCCATTGCTCTTAATTGGCCTTTCACCCAGATGCGCCCACCATGTTGTGCTGACCAAGTTGTGGTGATCCTTCTCGGGCGAATGTTTGCAAGCACGATCAACGCAAAGCCTTGCGATGAAGTTGCGCTCGACCACTGAATTCCTATGATCGCAATCTTTTCATTGCGTTAACGCATATTTTGCACAAAAATACAAAAATCAATAGTTCTAATGCGCTAAACACATACGACTGCAATATTATAGAATTTATGCTTAATGGACGCAATTTAACATATTTCATCAACGCAATCCAAAATTGTTTAAGAAATTAGCACTATGATAACGTGCATTTCTGCCTGTTATCACACCCCCAAATTTAAACAATGCTTGTCCTCAAGCATAAGCTAAAGATTCCTTTAGCAAGTCAACTGCAAAGTTCTTTTCCTAGATTTCTCAAGAATACTTCGTTCGAATCCTATATACTAGAATTTCCTTAAGTCTTATTCAAGTCTCTTCTTAAAATATTTCTAAGACCTATGGACTATAAGTTTAACTTTCAAAAAGACTTTACTAAATTCTAGAACATCGCATGATTTATTTCAAAAAGAAATTTTTCTACCGGGGTGACAAATGATTTTATCCTTGCATAAAAATTTTCTTCATTGATATTTTTTTTCTAACCTTGCGCTGATCCGAGTGCCTTGCCTTCGTTTTGGCTTACCCCCACATGTGTCATGCGGACATCCAACTACGAGTAATGCACTCTTTCTTAGACTAAACTCATACCTATTTGGCAGTGGAGTTGCGGTCATTTATTTATGCGTTGATCCTGGTAAATTACTTTCGCTTTGGCTTGCCCCCACGTGTGTCATACGGACAATCCAACTATGGGTAAGTGCCTTTCACAACTTAACTCTTATCAACATGGGTTTCCCATTGCGTTGACAATGAAGTTGTTATTCTCAATTTTTTTTTTGAAATAGCAAGATCAGAACAACACCTCACCTCCAAATTTAAAATGCGGCAATGTCCTCATTGCCAAAAGATTAAAATAAGTTATGCGATGTTCTAGAATGCGTTGTAAAGAGAGTTTGAAAGAAAACTAGCAAACCCCTAACTTCTAGGACTATTTCATGAGGTGACTATCTTAAGATTAAGTTGACTCTAATATATACGAAAGAAATAGAAGCATATTTTTCATCATTGAAATCCTACTTGGCAAAGAAACAGAATGCGGTAACTCACTAAATTTATCTATGTCAAATAATTACGGTGATTAAAGAGGATGCGGTGATAAAACTTTGAAGACTAAAATGCAATGTGATAGCACAAAATCGAAAATAAAGATAAGGAAGAGTACACCCCCAAATTTTGCGTTGTCGCTCGCATTGTATTGATGCATCCATATTTGCGGCAATCTATCTTTTATGGATTGCGGTGATGGAGTTGGATTATTTGCTTTTTCATGTAATATCTCCGCAATCCTGTGCCTTAATCATTGTAAACAGACAAAGAGAGGGTCAAATGATTTTAAAACAAAACAAAAAATTTATGGAGGCTGTTTCTGGCTGGAAATCACCTCCGCAATATGCCTTGACCCGCTATCCATTAACCTTAGATGTCCGACTGCCATCCTCACTGCTCAGCTCCACCACACCATGCGGAAATATTCATTTAATGATGAAGGGACCGAACCAGCATGATTTTAATTTTCCCGGGAAGAGCCACAATCTTGAATTGAAGAGTAAGACCTTTTGCCCGACTTGGAGGTTCTTACCGCATATGCGTTGATCATGTCAGTGCTTGGTGCATTCTTTATAAATCCTCACATTTTCATATGCGTTGTTCCTCCATTCTTCCAGCTCGACCAGTTGCATTTTTCGTGCTTCCCCTGCCTTCTTTAAATCAAAATTCAGCTTCTTGACTGCCCACAATGCTTTATACTCCAGCTCTAAAGGCAAATGAGACGCCTTGCCAAATACCAACGCATAGGGGGACATACCTATTGGTATTTTGAATGCGGTCTAGTATGCCCATAACGCATCATCAAGCTTCATTGCCCAATCTTTCTGCGAAGGCTTTAGTACCTTCTCAAGTATCAACTTAATTTCTCGATTGGACACTTCAGCTTGACCATTCATTTGCGAATGGTATGCGGTGGCCACTTTGTGAAGGATATTGTACTTGCACAGCAACTCCTTGATATTTTGATTGACAAAGTGTGATCCTCCATCACTTATGATGGCACGAGGGGTGCCAAAACGAGTGAGAATATTTTTCTTCAGGAACTGAGTGACTACTGCCGCATCACTTGCAGCGCATGCTATGGCCTCTACCCACTTGAAGACATAATCGACGACCAATAAAATGTAATGCTTGCCATGCGAAGGAGGGAATGGACCCATGAAATCAATCCCTCATATGTCGAATAATTTCAGTTCCAAGATAGTGTTCATTAGCATTGCGTTTTTCCATGAAATGTTGCCTGTGCGTTGACACCGATCACATTTCATTGCATAGTCAGCAACATCATTGAATAATGTGGGCCAAAAGAATCCACTTTGCAAAACCTTGCCTTCAGTGCGCTGCCCTCCAAAGTGCCCACCATATGGTGAGTCGTGGCATTGTGACGATATGCATTATTGAGTAGCATTCGGTACGCATAATCGAATAATCTGGTCTGCACCTCTCTTATACAGATTTGGCTCATCCCAATAATAATATTTGCATTCGTGCTTGAGCTTCTTCTGTTGATGATAGGTGTAATCTTCACGAAATTTCTCACAAACCAAATAATTAACGATGTCCGCATACTAGGGCAATTCTTCTATGTGGAACAGCTGCTCATCCGGGAACACGACACTCACCTCAGTCTCATTGCGGTCAACTTCAGGATTTTCCAGTCTAGACTAATGATCCGCAACCTGATTCTCTATCCCCTTCCGATCAATTATTTTGATAAATTCTTGAAGGAAGAGAACCCATCTGATCAACCTCGGCTTTGCATCCTTCTTTGTCATTAAGTATCTGATCACTGAGTGATCGGTGTGGATGAGTACCTTAGTTCCCAATAGATATGCCCAAAATTTTTCCAACGCAAAAACCACAGCCATGTGTTCTTTCTCTGTAGTGGTATAATTTGTTTGAGTAGGGTTTAAAGTTTTACTCGCATATGCGATGAGGTGCAAAATTGTTTTTCTCTTTTGCGCTAAAACTGCCCCCATCGCATACACACTTGCGTCGCACATGATTTCAAATGGCAATGTTCAGTCCAGCACAATCAGTACGGGTGTGGTAATCAGTGCACTTTTTTAAACTCTAAATGCATTGAGGCAGTTGTTGTCGAACTCAAATTTTCTATCAGCCTCTAGCAACATACTCAATAGTCATGCTATCTTACAAAAGTCCTTGACAAATCGTTTGTAAAATTCGGTGTGCCCCAAGAAGCTTCGCACAGCCTTCACGCTGGTTGGAGGTAGAAGTTTTACGATTGCGTCGATTTTTGCTTTGTCCACCTTCAAGCCATCCCAGGAGACTTCGTGTCCCAACACTATACCCTCCTTGACCATGAAATGACATTTTTCCCAGTTGAGCACCAAATTCGTCTCTTCACATCTCTTTAGAATTTTCTCTAAGTTGGCTAGGCAGACTTCATAAGTGTTCCCATAAACGGAGAAGTCATCCATAAATATTTCCACTGAGTCCTCGAGATAATCTGAAAAGATCATCATCATGCACCTTTGGAACGTGCTTGGCGCATTACAGAGGCCAAATGGCATGCGGCAAAAAGCGAATGTCCTATATGGATAGGTGAATATGGTCTTGTCTTGATCTTCAGGAGCTATCATGATTTGATTATATCCGGCATACCCATCTAGGAAGCAGTAAAAATTATTCTCTGCTAGTTGGTCTAGCATTTGATCGATAAAAGGTAGAGGGAAGTGATCTTTCTTTATGGCCGCATTCAACTTGCGGTAGTCCATACATTTGTGCCATCCAGTGATGGTTCTTTACGGTATTAATTCGTTGTTCTCATTTGGGACTACTATCATTTCGCCCTTCTTCGGCACACATTGCACGGGACTGACCCACGTGCTATCTGCTATGGGATAGATAATGCCTGCATCTAGCCATTTGATAATCTTCTTCTTGACGACCTCCTTCATCGTAGGGTTGAGTCTGCGTTGATGTTCAATTGTTGCTTTATGGTCGTCTTCAAGATGAATGTGGTGCATGCAGTATGCAGGGCTAATTCCTCTGATGTCAGCGAGTGTCCAGCCAATTACTCGCACATGTTTCTTGAGAATGCCCATCAACACATTCTCCTGTTTTTTGTTGAGCTCAGAGGAAATGATCACTGGCAGCTTCTCATTTTGCCCCAAAACTGCGTACTTCAAATGGGTTGGTAGGGTCTTCAATTCAAGTCTTGGTGGTTCCACCAGGGAAGCTTGTGTTGTTTTTCGTTCTTCTTTTGGCTCTACTTCTTGCGTTGCGATCATTTCTTCTTCTTTGTTTGTTTTTGCTACGATCGCATTGCAGGCATCAACGGATGTGTTGGCATCCTCTTATTTACACTCTTCATCAGACTTTTCTTCTTCAATCAAATTCAGGTCATCATCAGAATCTTGCAGGTCTTCTTCATCCGGGAATTTCATGAATAATATTAAATTTGAGCTTCTGTCCATTTATACTCAAAGTGATTTCTCCCTTGTGCACATCAATTTGAGCACGACCCATTGATAGAAAAGGTCACCCAAAAGTGATGGGCACATCTTTGTCGGCCTCGTAGTCTAAAATGATGAAGTCAGTTGGCAAAATAAATTTATCAATTGTGATCAGCACATCCTTCACCTTACCTTCTGGGTGAACCATAGATCTGTCAGCCAATTGGAGAGTCACTGATGTGGGCATAAGTTCCCCATATTTAATTGTCTAAAAATCGACAGCGGCATCAAATTTATGCTGGCTTCTAAGTCACACAAGGCTTGCCCAATATAGAGTCCTCCTATGGAGGAGGGAATAGTGAAGCTCCCAGGATCACTCATCTTCGGTGGCATTATGGATTTGGAACTTTGCGTTAATGCCACCGTGGAAGAAATTTTCCAGCGCCCCTCTTCTTAGTTACCATGTTCTTTAGAAACTTAGCATAGGCAGGAATTTCCTCAATCATTTCATTGAAAGGAATGTTAACATGTAATTTCTTTAACATGGATAAGAAGCGTTGATACTGTACCTCTTCGTTTTTCTTCTTCCTTTGTCTCTGAGGAAAGGGTGGTAACTGAACTTTCACGGTTCCCATTTCAGTTAGCTTCAAGGTCGATACAACCTCAGGTTCTTCTGCTTCATTTTCTCTTTCTTCTTCTTGTGTTACCGCAATCTCAGGTTCAGCTGCAATGGAAGATGTTCTACTAAGCTCCTTCTTTTCTCCCTCCACGGTATTCCCACTGCGCAATGTCACAACCTGACATTGGAAGAATCCTGGTGCCCCTTCTTTTTGCGCCACAGGTTGAAAATTTTGTTGTTGATTCTTCCAAGAAAAATTGGGATGGTTTCTCCACCTAGGGTTGTAAGTGTACAAAAAGGGATTATTTTTCACAAAGTAGACAGATTGTGGATTTTGCGGGCAATCTTCCATTGCATGCCCATCACCGCAAGTCGCACACCTTGCGGTGTTCTGACTGATTGCATTGATTTACCCACCTTGCGGTGTTGGGATGTTGATCGCCATTCCTTGGATAAAATTCATCATTGCGGTCATTTGGTTTTGCAATGAAACAATAGCATCATTGTTTGCGTCGGAATCTTTAAGTCTCAATCTCTGGTCACTCTCTCTTCAATCTTCATGGTTTTTTGAGATGCGATCCAGGATATTCTTCGCCTCATCATAAGTTTTGTCAAGCAGACCACCAGTGGCTACCGCATTGACAGCAGTTTGCGAAGCGGGATTCAAACCATGATAGAAAATTTCCATTTGAAGGCAGTCTGGTAACCCATTATGTGGACAATCTCGGACCAACCTTTTAAACCTCGCTCAAGCATTGTTGAGCGATTCATCCATATCTTGTTCAAAATTTATAATAAGCTTCCTTCGTCTTGCGTTCTCGGTACGTGAAAAATATTTCTTCATAAATTTCTCCACTACCTGCTCCCAAGAAGTGATCTCTCCCGGTTCGAGAGAATATGCCCATTTCCTAGCCTGATCACAAAGAGAAAATGGGAATAACGTTAATCGAACTTCTTCAGCAGAGATGTTCGGGAACACAAAACTATTGCAAATTTCAATAAAACTTCGGAGGTGAGCGTGCGGGTCCTCGCCACGCCTTCCTCCGAATTGACCTGTAGTCTGGATCATCTACAGCATCACTGGTTTCATCTCGAATCTACGTCCGTCGAGGACAGGCCTCTTGATTCCTAAAGAGAAATCATTGAAGTTTGGCGATGCATAGTCCCTAATGGGCCTATTGAAATTGTTTGCCAGCAAAATCGGATTAACCATGACATTGTTATCATTGGGTGCTCCACCTCCAGGCTGCACCGCCATCTCTTCTTTATCGGATTGTGGTTACTGTTGGTGATCTCTCAATCTTCTTCTAAATTCCTCTCAATCTCTGGGTCATAATTCGTCAGAGATTGTGCGTTCTGCAAAGAAATAAAAAAAAATTACCGTTAACAAACTATTTTGCCCAAGTCCCTGGCAACGGTGCCATGATGCAATATTTTATGAGGTGGAAATATGGATGATATGCGTTGATGGAATTGCGTTGTGCACTCAAGTTTCCCTAGCGGAATTCAAGTGTAAATTCCCCTGAGTTTCCTGGTAAGTCCAGGGTCGAACATAAGGACTTGTGAAAATAGATTGCGTTAGTAATTTTGATGAAAATTTTGCGGTAACCGGGTAAATAAATGAAGTGTTTGGTTTGTTGTTTGCGTTGATGAAAAAGAAATAAATAAATGCGGTAGATTTGAGAAACAAAAGTTGCGTTGATAGATGCAATGAGTATGCGAGGAACGGGGCGAGAAGATCTTTAGCTAGCGTTACTTGGGGAATGCGTCAGACTATGCGATAATGTTACTACCATGCACAACAAGTCATTTTCCAATGTAAATGCGATGCTCCTAAATCTAGGATGCATGTGTTGAATGCAAAATGTCCATAGAGCTCATCCCTAAGCCTCTACTCTTGTCCTATGTGTTAATGCAAGATGCATGAAAGCAAAGTGACCGCATACAATCATATCCTATCTCTAGGATGCATGCGATGCGTTGATAACAAATAGTGCTCATTCCTAAGCGCCTATCTCTTGTTTATGCATTCTAATCTGGTTCTTCCAAACCTAAAGTCTAACCTGACCTTCCCAAGTCTAGATCCTATCCTTAGACTACCCTCCCGAGTATCTCTAATGGACGAATGAAGCATACATAAACAAGATAATCGCAAAGAATGAAGATTCCCTAGTTGTGCTAGCTAAATACTCTCAACCCATTCAACTGATTTAGCTACTCATGCGTGAATCACAGAGAGTCAATAGATATAGAGAAATAAATTCCATTTTTATAAACGAGTTGAGTACAAAATGCCAATAGAAGTTTAAGGTAGAGAGTCTGGTAACAATTCCTTGCTAACCGAGGCTTTTTACACTAGAATCTCTATTATACTCTAAAGATATTCCCGCTTCTGCAAGCGTTGGCCCTCTCTCTGTCTTTGGAGCTTCCAACGCTCTCCCAAGCTTACCGGAATGATCTACCCAAACAACTTTTTCCCTCGCATCCCCCTTAAAATGAAAGAAAACTATGGACAGAGGCGTGAACTCGTGGAACAAAAGATTGTAAAAGTGGTGAACCCCTTTTTTGAAGAACGCACTTGGTATTTATAGAGCATCCATGGTGAAAGGTGACTTCTCTCTCCTGGTTGTACAGATGGGACAACTTTAATTCCTGATTGACACGCTGAATGATTGTTACCGATAAAGCTGAACGTACTTTGTGACAGTTATCGGCTGTAAACTTAATTTGGATTCGATCATCATCAGCTTTCTGTCCCATCGCTCTTAATTGGCCTTTCACCCAGATGTGCCCACCATGTTGCGCTGACCAAGTTGTGGTGTGATGACATGCAGAAATGCATGTCATCTTAGTTATTTTACTTAGAATTATGAAGGTTGTTAGGAAGAAATTGCGTCGATCGTGCTAGGAATTCATGAGAAAAAAAGTTTTCGTCGATTAGCATGTCGAATCTCAACTAACCCATTACTTTGCGTTAATTATGCGTTCAATGTTCTATTTTTGTAGGCAATGCAGGAAATGAACGCAAATGCAGAAACGAACCATCGCATAGACGACCCATGCGGAGAAACACTCCATCGCAAGGCAAACGCATCGATCAACGCATGGATGTTATGGTAATTAGCCGTATGCGTCCATTGCATGGGAGTTGCGCTCGTCAAAGCGAATGCGGTCATCATGTAGAGTTACAGTGTTAAGCGAATGCGGTCATTAAATTATTGTGGCTACGCGACAACGCATTCTAATGGGATCAACGCAAGATTGGTGGAGTGAACGGATCAACGGATCTACCTCGAGAAAATCCAAAGTTGATGCTGACATTTCACCTACCGCGCCATTGGTGGCAGAGGTTCAGAAAGGACTGACGCGTCAAACGTTAGACTCAGAGTTAATGCTGTCGGTGGTCTAAACTCTATAAATAGAAGCCGATGAGCAAAATTCCAGGTGATCCGGAGATTGTCCCTCAACCGGGGATTTTCCCCGCGATCCAGACAAAATGCGTGAGAAGATGGCTAAAAGTTCTTCACCTCCTTCATCCATTTCGAGTGACGACCGGAGCCTTCGACCGGAGTTAGATCTCAAGAGAGTCAGCTCCTCCGCCCATCTTTGGCACCACCGACAGCCTTGACACACATCCGCTGGGAGCAAATCTTTGTTTCCAGTCGGTCATTTCTTTTCCTTTCTTTTCTCATATTGTATTGTATATCATTTTGGAATTAAGAAATTAATATAATGTGTTTTTCAATGCATTTCTCTTTTCCTTCGACTTCATTTCCATCTTCTTGCTTAGCTTCTTTACTTTCATTGCAACACTTAGTGGGAGTGCTTGGGTATTTCATACTTAGTCATGTGGATTAGGGATATGAAGCATGTTGCAACCCACCGAGAGGTGTGCGTTGTGCGAGTATATGAGTATTCTTATTTGCTTAATGTGAAGATGCTGCAACACCTGTCTATGGGCTAACGCGTTGCTTGTCTATGAGTGAAGTCAGCAACAATCAACTGCCTGAAAGGGTAAGTGGTTGGACGCATTAATCAAGGTATTCGTTGTTCACTAGGGATAGTAAAAACCGTAGGTCAGCGAAGTTTATGCGATTGTCTTGTATCATGTATGCTTCATTCGTCCATTAGGGATACTCGGGAGGATAGTCTAAGAATAGGATCTAGGCTTGGGAAGGTCAGGTCAAAATCTAGGCTTGGGAAAGCCAGATTAGAACTCATAATACTAGAGATAGGCACTTAGGAATGAGCACTATTTGTTATTAACGCATCGCATGCATCCTAGAGATAGGATAGGATTGAATGTGGTCACTTGCTTTCATGCATTTTGCATCATCGCATAGGACAAGAGTAGAGACTTAGGAATAAGCTCTATGGACACTTTGAATTCAACACATGCGTCCTAGAATTAGGAGCACCATATTTCCATTGGAAAATGACTTGCCATGTATGGTTGTAACATGATCGCATGGTCTGACCCTGACTAAGGTTCCCTTGCGTTCACTCTTAAGGATTGCAATGAAAACATCTCCGCATTTTATCTATTTTCCCATTCATTTATTTCATGTCAAGGTTTGTCCCATCTCTACCTTTCATGCATATTCTCATTGCATTTTTTGTTAGATAGGAGTAGGAGTAGGATTAACTTAGCAACATCCCCTTTATTTTTTTTATTCAACCGCCACATGCACAATCACTGCAAACATATAGTTACAAGTCCCTATGTTCGACCTCGGATTACCTGAGAAACTTGGGTTCATGTTATACTTGGCGTGAACGCAAGAAAATTTGTGGCAGGACATATGGTCATCGCATACATTGTTGGCGCATTTTCATTCCAACGCATGACCATCGACGCATGGCTATCAACGCATATTTTAGGAACATGCATCACATAATGCGTCCACGGGATTTGGTTATCAAGTAAAAATTGACTTCCAATTTTTGCGTATCACGATGGTCCTTCTCGAGCGAATATTTGCGAGCACGATCAATGCAAAGCCTTGCGGTGAAGTTGTGCTCGACCACTGAATTCCTATGATCGCAATCTTTGCATTGCGTTAACGCATAGTCTGCACAAAAATATAAAAATCAATAGTTCTAATGCCCTGAACGCATGCGACCGCAATATTATAGAATTTATGCTTAATGGACGCAATTTAACATATTTCATCAATGCAATCCAACTTTGTTTAAGAACTTAACACTATGATAACGTGCATTTCTGCCCGTTATCAACGGTCCACACAACGGATTACCAGACTGATTGGAAATGGAGATCTTTTATCAAGGACTGAACCCTACTTCGCATACCGCTGCCAATGCGGCAGCAGCTGGTGGTCTACTTGACAAAACATATGAAGAGGCCAAAAATATATTTGATCGCATTTCCAAAAATCACGAGGACTGGCGGGAAAGCGATCAAAGATTAAGAATTGGAAACAATGACGCAAACAATGGGGCCATCATATCCCTCTAGAACCAAATGACTGTGATGATGAGTTTGACACAAGGCATCGCAATTAATAGCACGGGAGCAAAAAAAGGGCAGGTCAATGCAATTGCTCAAACGATCGCAAGTTGTGTCATCTGCGGAGACGTGCATCGATTGGAAGAATGCCCAGGAAATCCGCAGCCAGTATGCTTTATAAAGAATAATACTTATTCCGATACATACAACCCTGGGTGGAGAAACCACCCAAATTTCGCGTGGAAAAATCAACAACAAAGCTTCCAACCAGTGGCACAAAAAGAAGGGCCGCCTAGATTTTTCCCGCGAAACAACGGTCCAACGCATAACTGATGCGCGGTAGATTGGAAGTCAATTTTACTCGACAACCAAAATCCCATGGACGCGGTATGCGATGCATGTTCCTAAAATATGCGTTGATAGTCATGCGTCGATGGTCATGCGTTGGAATGAAAATGCGCC
Organism: Benincasa hispida; assembly: GCF_027475165.1. Lineage (NCBI taxonomy): Eukaryota > Viridiplantae > Streptophyta > Magnoliopsida > Cucurbitales > Cucurbitaceae > Benincasa > Benincasa hispida. Next base: position 3,049,844 of record NC_143484.1, on the reverse strand, counting down.
AACAAATGTATGCGATGACCATGCGTCCTGCCACAAGTTTTCTTGCGCTCACGTCAAGTATAACATGAACGCAAGTTTCTCGGATAATTCGAGATCAAACATAGGGACTTGTAACTATATGTTTGCGGTGATGTACATGCGGCCGTTTAAATAAAAGAATGGAGGGGATGTTGCTAAGTTAATCCTACTCCTAGTTAATCCTACTCCTACTCCTATCTAACAGACAATGCATTGAGAATATGCATGAAAGGTAGAGATGCGACAAACCTTGACATGAAAAAAATGTGTGGGAAAATAGATAAAATGCGGAGATGTTTTCATTGCAAAACTTAATAGTGATCGCAAGGGAACCCTAGTCAACGCAATCCATGCGATCATGCAACCTACATACAATAGTAAACCACCTCTCAGTGCGAATGCTACAGCTTTTATTGCTAGAACGCATGCGATATATGCGCTAAGTCTACAGGGCCTACACATAAGCCTCTATTCTTATTTATGCGATGACAAAATCACATCCACACAAATATGCGACCACATAATATCATTCCTATTCCTAGGGTGCATGCGATGCAGTGTTGACAAACAGAGCTTATCTCTAAGATCCCCATTCTTGCCTATGCGTTCCAATCCGCTCTCTCGAGTCTTAGATTTGGGTTTTAGACTACTCTCTCAAGTATGCCTAAATGATGAATGATGTGCTCATAAGACAAGGTAACCGCATGAACTTGGTGCGCCGCAATAATGAAATATTGAGAGTCGAAGAAATAAGAAGGCTCAAAGAGGAACAACGCCTTTTGCTAGCCTCCGAGAAATTTGAAAAAGAGTTTGAAACAGAAGAGAGAGAAGAGGCAGAAGAAGAAAGGAAGAAGAAGGCAAAAGAAGAGAAAAAGAAGAAGGACGAGAAGGAGAAGAAGCACCAAGCAAACGTGCAGCGCTTAAGAAAGAAGAAGGGAAAAGAACTTGCCGAATGGGAAAAAGAGGAACAACGCAAGGAGCGAGAAAGGAAACAAAGGCAGCAATCTTACCTTGCGTTGACCAAGAAAAAGGGCAAAGCAGTCACAAAGAGCAGTAAGCCCACGTTGGCAAAGGGGCGTCCATCAAGAAAGAAGGAGAACGATGACTTGCTGATAGAGATGGGTTTTTTCCCTGCGCCAACGCCACTACCAGACCTGATTACGAGCGTGATCGTAGAACATGGATGGGACACATTTTGCCAGTGCCCAGCCATAATCATTCCAAAGGTAGTGCGCGACTTCTACCATGGACGGCTACATGGCACCAAGGATGTGGTGACCATAAAAGGGCAAATGGTGTCTTTCAGCGCAAGGGACATCAATGAAATGTACCAGATGAAGGATAACTCGGATGCACCAGGCAACAAAATCATTGATGATCCCACTGAAAAGCAGATGGAAGATGCGTTATGAATATTAACGGAACCAGTAGACAGATTCTTTAAAAGGCATCAAAACCCTAGTGTCTAAGACATTGCTTCCTGAGGCGCGGCTGTGGGTCTATTTGGTCAAACGACGGCTAATCCCCACTTCCCATGACAAAAAAATTTCGAGGGATCGAGTCATGGCCGCATATTGCATTACGCACGACATTCCAATCGATGTGGGCCAGTTGATCGCAAGACAAATTCGAGGTTTTGTGGGGCACATAAAAGGTCAGTATTTCTTCCCATGGACTATCTCAAGTTTATGCTTATCAATGGGTGTAGGCATTGAGGAAGAACCCATGGCAGAAGTTCACGGCCTAATAAACGTCAAGATTTTGAGGGTATTCCTCAAAGATTCCCCACACTGCCCTGAGCTCCCTTTGAAGAGCCCAACATTGATTTGAATGCGCCGCAAAAACCCAAGCCGAAGAAATAGCGCAGAGACGACAAGGGAAAGGAGAAAATCCAAGACTCAACAACACAAGAACCAGAACCCTTGGACCCTTTACCCTTAATAATTCGCCCTCCAAGCCCTCCCGCACAACCTTCTTCTTCCCTTCCCGAGAACTTTACCAATCTTCTCCTTCCCCCAGATTAATCAACTGTATACCCAGCAGACCCATCATCACCTTCATCATCATCATCGCAACTTCCCCTTCCACCGCCGCATGTTGATGACCCACACGATTTGGGTGAAGGCACTTCTGCCCAACCCCAAAACGTCGATGGTGAGGCATTGCAGGCACAACCCACCGTTGCTTCCTTAGCTGCTGAGTTAGCAGATATGCGGTCCTTTCTTGCCCAATAACAACAACTCTTCTCTCAGCAACGAGCCTTCTTCGGCCAGAGAATTGATGCGATAATCGAGCGAGTCGATGATTTACAACGTAGTGCTGCCATGACAAGGCAGATGTTGATCAATATTCAGCGCAACACTTATACGATCCACCTGCACCAAAGACAACTAGTGGAGCGCAACCATGAGTACTTCAATTTTCTGACAGCAAATCTTCATGGACCCATGGTACCTCCGCATCTCAAGCAACATCTAATTTTTGAAGAAACTTCTCAAGTACCACATCCGAACCCTCCTCCAGAACCTCATGCTCCTCAATAATTTTTACAATTTAATTTTTATTGCGGCCATTCTGTTATCTTTATTTCATTCATTGTTTAATTAAATTCTTTGATTCTTTGTATAGGCAAAACTTTCAGTATTGCGATATTTGTAATTACTTGTATACTTAGTTAATTTTCAATACAACTGAGTAGCAATTCTCTCTATATGCCTGTGCCTCTTCTTTATCATCCTTTGTCAACTTTGATATTCTTGATCTTTCCTTTTGCATTATTCATTGCGCTGCCATGATGTATAATATGCATACACGTAGAAACATTTCCCACACTTTGTATTTTCTGACTAACACTTAGTTAATTCGTATCTATAGCAATACTTTATCTTTTATCTTTCAAAATTCTGCTCAAACCTTCTTTTTGAAATTTTGTCTAAGTGTTTGTCTATTCTGTCCAAACAACGCAATGAGGACCTTGCGCATCTCTAAATTTGGGGGTGGGGAAGATCTGAGCAGATGAGATCAAGTGATGCGGTCATTAAGAAAAATGTGCTCATTATTTCCATCTCCAAAAAAAAAAATCATATAAACTCCAATGTCAGCGCAAGGGAAAACCTAAAAAACAATCCCAACCTGATAAGAGTTAAGTTGTGAAAGGAGTCTGCTCGTAGTTGGATGTTTGCATGACACCCGTGGGAGCAAGCCAAAACGAAGGTAGGTTTCCAAGAACAATGCAATATGAAAAGAAAAAAATGAGAAAGAAAAATAAAAGAATGCAAGAGACAACTCCTCTAAAATGCATGAGTTAAAGTTGAGATTGGCACACAACCATAGTTGGATGTTCGCATGACACCCGTGGGAACAAGCCAAAACGAAGGGTGTCACCATGATCAACAGTCTTTAATAAATGACGCAAAGTTTGACTACCACATCCAGACGCAACAAGTTGTCTTGACAAGAAGAGGTAAACATTCTTTTTAAAACTAAAATAGCATTTTTGAGCAGAAATTTGTAGTATAGAAGAATAAAGTAAGGCTTTGTTATGAATTTTCAAGGATAGAAAGAAATTGTGATGTTAAGTAATGTGCCTAGGTGAAGCATTCGAAGCAACCAATCGACGCAAAATGAAGGATAGGAATTGAGCAATATTGCCTTAGTAGAAGATATGCTTGAGGACAAGCATATATCTAAATTTGGGGGTGTGATAACTTGTAGAAATACAAGTTATTTATACTGCTTTATTTAGATATTGCGGCCAAAAGAAAGGAAAGTTGCGTCAATTGTAAAGAAATTAGCTAAGAAATGCAAGAATTATACATTGTTGTCAATACACCCACTGACACCATTGCTATGGTAGAAAAGAATATTTCAAGTCTGTTTTGCAGGAAATCAAGTCACCGCATGCGTTCATCGCTAAAGATAAAAAGAACAATGCATCTACGTCGCATTGCGCCAATCATTCAGAAATGAATAGACGATCAACGTAATAACGGCGCCTGCGACAATCGATCAAGAGCTAAGCGATTACCGCAATCTCAACCGCATGCGGTAATAAAAAACAACACCGCATGTGGGCACTCGATCGAAAATGCAAAAGAGCAACGCAATTGCGGAGGATCCAGACATGTGTACAGCTGACCATTGTGCATTTCTAACGGGATTGATCACATAACAGAAGGAATATTCACTCCACCATTTCTGGAATTGCCATAACAATAAAGTGGGTCCACACTACAGAGAGTCAAAGCTGATCCTATAAATAGCCTCTGAAATTCTATTGGAAAATATACTTGATACGGGCATATTTTGGTATTTGTATATTGAGAGAGAGACTGGTCTGAAGAGCCTAATCAGAGAAGATCCGGGAAGATTTAAGAGACAAGGCCAAGAGGTGAGTCTCAAGAAAAATCCTTTCAATCCCCATCGTTGAAGCTATGTACCAAGGTCACTTCAACCGGACGAGCAAGCCTGAGAGGGAAGCTCCCCTCTTCATCCATTCCATACATCGACATGTCGGCAAGCAAATCCACCGTCCAGATCTGTGTCAAGACGTTGGCACTCTTCTGTATTTGTTTCTATCTCTTTATCATCAATTGTATTCATCTTCTTAGTCTATCATTCACACCATGTATCAAACGCTAAATATTAGTATTGAATGTCATGATCATTTCCATCTCCATCTTTCTGTCTATTTCCGTTCCTCCATGAATCGCTTTCTCCATGATGTTTTCTTAATCCCCTAGTAATTAACATGAATCTAACAAGTAAATTAATATGTGTTAAGGAAATAAATATGTTTAGCTAAAGCATGCTAGACAGCATCTTCACCTGTGAGAGCAGAAGTGAAGATACCATTCCTCCTGTCGAGAGAAGGTTGGAAGAATGCGTTAACTAAAGCGAGAAGTACTTCCAGAGATGGAAGCAACATTGCATTCATTACCTTCATCCCTGTTCACCACAGAGATGTGGGAACACGGTCGATCATCGAGAGGTGTGTGCCAAGGGAAAGCGGAACCATAGTTATATCTTTAATGCAATTAATAACTTGCAATGTTTATACTAGTTATCTTTTCTATTTCTGTTTCATACATAAAGACTTGCCACCGCATAACACAACCCTTTGTATAATCTTCACAGTCAGTCTCAAACTCAGTATCATGTATCATGTATCATGTATCTTATATCATAATAGCTTAGGTTTACTTTTATCGCACTTTATTTTATTATCGCAACTTTACTTTACCGTATAATTTTACTTTACCGCAAATTTAAATACCTGTATAAACACAACTTTTATTAATTGAAAAACCCCCAGTCGCGTATATCACGAACGTAACGCATTAACTAAGCAATCCCTGTGTTCGACCTTGGATCACTCCGAGAAACTTGCGTTGGAATTATACTTGGTTTCAGTGCAAGGAAACTTGTGACAACGCATAGCATACTACAATCATTCCATTAATAACGCATACATCTAGAAGTAGTATCGCATAAAGTCTGAATAAGCATAACACATCATCCACATTCCATTTCCATTCCAAGTCAACAAGTTTATGGCAACATGAGCTTGCATGATTGACATTCATCATTATCCATATTTTTCCACATGATTATTTTCAAGAACATCAAATTCTGCGTACCAAGTTTATGACGATAAAGATATAAAATTTCCGTTACACTCGCAGAGACACAAAACTTAACAAACATTTAGTTGCCAAGTCCCTGGCAACGGCGCAATAAACTTGATGTGCAGTAGATTGGAAGTCAATTTTACTCGACAACCAAAATCCCCTGGACGCGGTATGCGATGCATGTTCCTAAAATATGTGTTGATAGTCATGCGTCGATGGTCATGCACTGGAATGAAAATGCACCCACAATTGTATGCGATGACCATGCGTCCTGCCACAAGTTTTCTTGCGCTCACGCTAAGTATAACATGAACGCAAGTTTCTTGGGTAATCCGAGATCGAACACAGGGACATGTAACTATATGTTTGCGGTGATGTGCATGCGGTGGTTTAAATACAAGAATGGAGGGGATATTGCTAAGTTAATCCTACTCGTACTCCTATCTAACAGACAACGCAATGAGAATAGCATGAAAGGTAGAGATGCGACAAACCTTGACATGAAATAAATGTGTGGGAAAATAGATAAAATGCGAAGATTTTTTCATTGCAAAACTTCAGAGGGATCACAAAGGCAACCCTAGTCAACGCAATCCATGCGATCATGCAACCTACATACAATAGTAAACCACTTCTCAGTGTGAATGCTACGGCTTCTATTGCTAGAACGCATGCGATATATGCGCTAAGTCTACAAGGCCTACACATAAGCCTCTATTCCTATTTATGTGATGAAAAAATGACATCCACACAAAAATGCGACCACATAATATCATTCCTATTCCTAGGGTGCAAGCGATGCAGTGTTGACAAACAGAGCTTATCTCTAAGATACCCATTCTTGCCTATGCGTTCCAATCCGCTCTCTCGAGTCTTAGATTTGGGTTTTAGACTGCTTTCTCAAGTATGCCTAAATGATGAATGATGCGCTTATAGGACAAGGTAACCACATGAACTTGGTTGACGCAAGGTTGTTACTATCCCTAGTGAACAACGCATACATTGCTTAATGCGACCAACCACTTACCCTCTCGAGCAGTTGGTTGTTGCTGACCTTACTGATAGACAAGCAATGCGTTAGCCTATAGAAAGGCATTGCCGCAGCTTCACACTAAGAAAATAAGGTTACTCACACACTCACGCAATGCACACCTCTCGGTAGGTTTCTACATGCTTCATATCCATAATCCACATGACTAAGTATACAATACCCAAGCAATCACACTAAGTGTTGCAATGAAAGTAAAGATGCAAGATGGAGATGGAGTCGAAGGAATAGAGAAATGCATTGAAAACATATTGTATTAATTTCTTAATTCAAAATGTCATACAATACAATATAGGAAAAGAAAGGAAAAAGAAATGACCAGCTGGAAGCAATGTGCGTCAAGGCTGCTGATGGTGCTATGGATGGGTGGAGGAGCTGACTCTCTCAAGATCTTACTCCGGTCGAAGGCTCCGGTCGTCACTCGGAATGGATGAAGGAGGCAAAAAACTCTCAAGTGTCTTCTCACGCATTTTGTCTGGATCACGGGGAAAGTCCCCGGTTCACAAGGATCCTCCTCCAGATAACTTGGAATTTGCTCATCGGCTTCTATTTATAGAGTTTGGACTGCCGATAGCATTAATTGGATTGCTTTGAGTCTGACGTTCGGCGCATCAGTCCTTTCTGAACCTCTGCCACCAAGGGTGTGGTAGGTGAAATGTCAGCATCAGCTTTGGATTTTCTCGAGGTAGATGCGTTGATGCATTCATTCCACCAACCTTGGGTTGATCCCATTAGAATGCATTGTTACGTAGCTGCAATCATTCAATGGCCGCATTCGCTTAACACTGCAACTCTACATGATGACCGCAATCGCGAGGGCAACTCCCATGCGATGGACGCATACGACTGATTACTGCAACATCCATGCGTTGATCAATGCATTTGCCTTTGCAATGGAGTGTTTCTCCTCATGCGGTCGTCTATGCGATGGTCCGGTTTCCGCATTTGCGTTCATTTCCTGCATTGGCTACAAAAATAGAACATTGAACGTATAATTAATGCAAAGTAATGGGTTAGCTGAGATTCAACATGTTAATTGACGCAAACTCATATTCTCGTGAATTCCTAGTATGATCGATGCAATTTCTGCTTAAAAACCTTCATAATTCTAAGTAAAAGGCCTAAGATGACATGCATTTCTGCATGTCATCAATAACCAAGCCAGCAGCTCGCAAACACCGCAATCTTCATCCTTAGAGAGCTTGTTGAAGCAGTACATTGAGAAGAACGAATCAGTGCTTCAGAATCAAGCAACATCCATTCGAAATCTCGAAATTCAACTGGGAAAAATTGCGGGTGAGCTAAAAAATAGACCGCAAGGAGCTTTGCCGAGCTCAACTGAGCTTCCGCGCAACGCTGGGGGTACTGGGAAGGAACAATGCTTAGCAGTCTCCTTGTTAAGCGATAAAATAACTGCGGAAGTAGGGGAGGAACCCATCAAGACCAACTTGAATGCGGTAACAACCAAGGACCCGTTGACTTATAATTCGAAAAAAGCCCGAGAAGATGAACCCCGAAGTTGCATCCACCCTCAAGCCTTTAGAACATGAAGCAGAAGAAGTCCAGCTACCACCAGCCCCGCAAGGAATGAAAGAAAAAAATGATGAAGACAAGATCGCGACAGTGGCAGTAACACAAAATGCTATGATCCCACAAAAAATGTGCAACCCAGGAATCTTCACGATACCATGCTCCATTGAGGGGATCTACAGTGGCCAAGCACTATGCGATCTTGGGGCGAGTATAAATGTAATGCCGCTATCAATCTTCAAACAATTGAATATTGGCACACTCACGCCCACGATAGAGACTCTCCTGCTTGCGAACAGATCCCGAATACATCCTGAAAGAGAGTTGAAAGATGTCGCAATCTCAATTGATAAATTCATCTTGCCGGCAGACTTCATCATTTTGGATTGTAAAGCGAACGAAGATGCGCCCATCATCTTGGGATGACCATTCCTCTCGACTGGTCGTGCTCAAATTGATGTGCACAAGGGGGAAATCATAATGAACATCAATAGAGAAAAGCTCCAGATCAAGGCAGTCAAGATTCCAGAGGAAAAAGAAAAAAAAGAAAAAGTCGTCGTGGACGTAAAGAGTCCAACTTGCACCGCAAAATAAGAAGTCCCTGAGTACCTCATCAGGGACGCAATCCTTTTGAATATCCTTTCTCTTCATCAATACTTCATGAACTTTCATCACAATGTTGTTATCTGTTATCGCATATTTATTTCTTTAAAAAAAACGATCGTGCTGAACGATTGCGGTAAAAGATTTTGTTTTGTTTAATATTATTTGACCTTCTCAATGTTTTTCTTACAACGATCATGGTGAACAATTAATGAGGCACTACACGAAGAACGCAACTACTTTATTCCATCACCCCAATCCAAAAGAAGAAGATCGCCGTAAAGAAGGATGCGTCAACAAACAATGCGGGCGACAATGCAAATTTGGGGGTTGTATTCTTCCTTGACTTTATTCCAAATTCTGCACTATCACATAGCATTTCAATTTGGAAAGTTTTATCACCACATCCTCTTTGAAAACCGCAATCATTTTACATTGATAAATTTAGTAAGTCACCGCATGCTTTCTCTTTGTCAATTATGATTTCAATGATGAAATACATGCTTCTATTTTTTTCATATATACTAGAGTCAACTTAACTTTAGGACAGTCACCTCATGAAATATTTCTAGAAGTTAGTGGTATGCTAGCTTTTTTTCAAACTGACTCTTTACATAGCTTCCTAAGAACATCGCATGACTTCTTTCAATCTTTCGGCAATCAGGACATTGCTGCATTTTAAATTTGGGAGTTGATGACATGTAGAAATGCATGACATCTTCGGAGAACGAGGGACTACATGCTTGTGTATGGAGATAAGGATCTGATCCTTACAAGATACACGGACTTTGACTTTCAGACCGATCGAGATTCTCGCAAATTGACATTGGGGTCATTGTTTACTCTGAATGAAGGGGTTGTAGTCTGGTGAAGCATCAAGCAAGGATGCATCACAGACTCCACTATGGATGCCGAATATGTAGCCACTTGTGAAACAACTAAGGAGGCTATTTGGCTGAGGAAGTTCCTTTCAGATTTGGAAGTTGTTCCAAATATGGATTTGTCTATCACACTGTATTATGATAACAGCGAGGCTATAGAAAATTCGAAGGAGCCTTGTAGTCATCGTCGGGGTAAGCACATCGAACGAAAATATCACCTAATTAGGGAGATTGTCCATCGTGGTGTTGTGATAGTCATGAAGATCACATCGGAGAACAACGTTGCTGATGTTTTTACAAAGGCCCTCACAGCTAAAGTGTTCGAGGGTCACCTGGAGAGTCTGGGTCTACGGGACATACGACATCTTGTCTAGGGAAAGTGGGAGATGATATTGAGGTATGCCCTAGTTTATTGTATATTGTACATTAGTCTCCCGAGTCATTAGAGCAAGTGGAAGATTGTTGGGATTGGTGTCCTAATTCTCCCGGAGTCTCGTTGTTTTGTAAAGATACACATTGTTTAATGAATAAAATAACACTTATTAGAGGTTTGCAAGTGTTGTAAACTACTACATATGGTAGATCCTGACCATTCATGTGGAGATGTGCGAGTAGGGGTGTCCTATACAAAGAGTTTGTATAAGACTTGGACCACGAGATGACTAGACTCTATATATAACACCGTTGATACTAGAGACTTGCATCTCACCTAAATGACCATAGGTGACACGACCTCAATCCTGAGTATTTTGGAAACTCCTACCTTTGAGGTCGGTCCTTTGATTAGTATGGGTGAGAGTGGCCAGATTGCCAACTTAATATGCTTACCTTTTTGGGGACTTGTCTGATCTGGGAGCTGGGAACTCAATCCACAAGATGGAATTCACTCCTTTCTCGAAGCAGGGATCAGTAGAGAGATTGCTCCCTTAAGGGCTAATTCCGGGGCTTGAACATAGTGGCCATAACTTTCCTTTGGAAGAGAGGATTCAGTCATAGTAGGACTATGACTTATGTTCATTAGAGGGATCAGTGGTACTTAAGGAGTTAGATGTAACTACAGGGGCATAGTGGTTATTAGCCGAGCTATACTTACGAGCGATCTGTGAAGGGTTGTCGCACTTCTGATTGATTAAGATGGTTACATAATATATCTGTGGTAAGGAGAGTTCAGCTGTCAATCTTTAGTAGAGTGCCTGACAGTTAACGGATGGTGGATCCCGTGAATAAAAAGTTTAGTCAGTTATTCACGTACCGTTGGAGCTTCGAGCTACAGGTCCATAAGGTCCCCTTAGTAGCTCAATGGATTTAGTTGAGGATCAGTTCTTGGTATTGATTTGAAGTGTTCAAATTGACAAGAGATTTTTTTTATTATATATGATATAATCGGTATGATGTATGGGATATATCTAGTGGAGGATTGATATAAATGAGATTTAAACTAAGTACCATGGAATAGAAAAAGAACTATGGTTTATATGTTTCATGAGATGAAATATTAAAACTATAGGTTATAAATATAGTATGATAAGTTGGTTATCATTTATATTTATAATAATATTAATTATTGGATAATTAATTCTTTTTCTTTAATAACCAATTGAGTGAGTGGTTATTGGTGATTCGTGGTAACCGTGAGATAAAAGGAAAATTGTTTTCCTAATTTTAGTAAGTTTTTACAAAAGGTTGAAAAATTGTTTTGAGATTTCTCTCGCAAAAGGAAACTCACGGGCACTTGTCAAGTAAATACTCATTTATTAAGCGACATCGTGTTTTAGTAAACGATCATGTAGTGTTTTGTAGGTGACAGACACTGAGCTAAACGATCGCTTAGCTTTTGCTAGACGATCGTTTAGCTTTAGCTAAACGATTGGGCATCGACCTATGCGATAGGTTTCTATCTTCTCCCACTTACCCAATCGTGTACACGATTGTTCATTCCTCCTTCTTCTGCCTCAATCCAAGTCCGAACAAAGCCCACCCTCTGGATTCTCATACAGAGAATACCAAGGTAACCTTCTTGGTGGTGTCATACTCAACTCGACACCGTCGAGGTTCTGTGGAGGTTGTTCGTGTTGCTAGAGAGTTCGTGACCGAGGCGATCACTGAGGACGAATGTGAAGTGTTCATGTAGTGTTGTGGTCGTATTGTTCGAACGTTCGAGGTTGCTGTGTTCGAGCGTTCATGAGCAAGGAGCGTGGAGACGAGTCTACAAATGTTTGTAGCTTTCGCCTTGTTCATTTGTAGTTGTTGATGCTGTAATTTATGTAACAATTGCATAACTGTATGTTTTGTTTACGACTATAATTTTTAATGTTCATTCCTGATTGTCATTTGGAATGATCTATTTTCCACTGCTCATGAAAATCTCAAATTTTATTTCCTTTAGAATATGGAAAGAACTTCTCTAAAACCCATTTTCTTGATCTGTTCCATGTTGTTATGAAGCCAGATGGTAAGTAGTACAACCAACCCATTCCATGTTGCTCCTCGGTCACCTCATGTGGTGTCATCCCATCAGAAACCATATGAAATTTTTTTATATGTTTGTGGGGATCTTCACCAAGACTCTCTTTGAATAGAGGCAAAAGATGAATGAGCCTTGGTTTCAATTCAAACGGTATTGTAGTTTCTAGATAGACAATATACAATGGTTGTTGTGTCATATCCAACTCTATTAACTCTCTTAAATTTCTTTCTCATACTTCACCCATATCGACTTCTTGACTCTTTACTTGCTCTTGTTCTTCCTCTGTATGTTCTTGTTCTTCCTCCTCAAGTATTTCTCTAGTTCTCTTTTCCTTTCGGATTCACCTCTCTTCCTTTCATATATCTATAAAGAAAACAAGTCAAGAGCTCCTAGAAAAGCGGGTCATAAACCAAATGAAATCAACCATACACAATTATTCTATTTTTGGTTTTTTAGGAATTCAATAATTAACTAAATTAGTTGCCTAGATTCCCCGACAATAGCACCAATTTGTTTAGAGCTCATCGAGACCAAGAACAAATGAAATTTTGACCTCTCTCACAAGCTTGTAGGCTAGTGGAATAGGGTCATCTCACAGGGAATCTATGACCTATTTAGCATAATTATCGAATTTAATGGTTACAAGGGGGTTTTATAGGTGATCATGCAAGAAATTAAAACCAAACACTAGGTAAATTACAAGAAAATAAAGTGAGCACTGAAAAGTTTCCTAAGAAATTCAATCAAGAAAATTACTCAAGGATAGAAATGGATTCAACTTGTTTTTCTATCATTAAACACTAAAACTCATGGTAATCACAAATAAATGTACAATCATTCAATGAAACTAATCATTAAACGTCCCTAATTATCAAACTAGATTGAATCCAATTTGAACTAAATCATTCAACATCATTTTCAACCAAAGTAACCTAGATAACAATTTGAATTTGCGTTAAGTACGTTGAGATGATTATTGTGACAAATGGTATACTAGAAAGCCTAAATCTAACATGCGATTTATCTCATGTGTTAATTAGTTTATGAATGTCAAAACTCAAGGATTAGACTCTTATTAAACACTCACTCCCTAATCATGCTACTAAGTTCATTGTTTATGCAAAGCACTAAATGAACATTGCAAACAAGGAATCATTTATCAAGAATTGTCAAATCTATCTAAATGCTTCAATGTGAAATATAATCAAAACTCAAGAGAGTTTACAACAATCCCATTAAATAAAATTGTGGTTTTCAAGAAAAACAAAGTCTTTCAAGAAAAACTGTCTAAAAATCCTATCCCCAAGTACAAATTAACTTAGCCACTCATTATCATCAAGAATCTTCAATAAAAATAGAGAAATTATAAGAAGAATGAGAGAGAGAAGATGGAGATTGGGGACAGTAGATGAACAGCAATGGGGGTTGAAATCGTGATCATCATTAACCTAAAATTCGTGAGATATTTATAGACATCAACAGAGCATCACAATGCTGAGGAGAGCATAGCTACGCTTTTGTCATAGTGTAAGTCCCCAACGTTACGACGCTAATTGTTACGCTCTTTGGATGATCAAGTGCACACGTGAGATGGAAGTTTCGTCAATGTTTGGAGTGTTGCAATGTTCCCATGTGGCGTCACGACGCTCCAAGAAATAGGTGCTTCTACCTTTCAACATAAAGAAGTAGCATAAAGCGAGGGTTGCTATGATCAGTCAATATGATGCTACTGCCTTCCAGTGTAACTCTACGCTTGGTGAGAGGGTAGCTACGCTCGATAGTGGCATTTTTGTAATTTTTACTTCTTCAATTGATTGATACGTTTGGAGCTCCATTTGAATACTTTTTAATCCCGATTTTTCTCTACAGTTAGTTCCACCTCCTAAATGCTCAAAACCTACAAAAATCATATAATAACTCAATAAAACCAAAGAACGAGCATGGATTAAGCTAGGAAAGATAACTCTTTTTAGGTGTTATCAACGGTATCCATAGTGTTACCAGGATAAGACACCTAACCTTATCCAGATACTATAGACCTTTTAGGTTATTACTTGAACATGATCCACCTATATGTCAACCACATACTTTTCAAGTTACATTAAATAACCTTGAATCTTAGCTTATTAGATTGAGTTATGCAAGTTTAAAAAGTCCAATAAAATAACTCATTAAATAAATAATATGTTTACAATTTACAAACTACGAGCTTAAGGCAAAAAACCCCAACATTAGGAACAATGGAAGAAATAAGAGGGTTTTTTTCCCATTTGATTATTGGGCTTGTTAGGTGGGTTAATGCGTGTGGGTGGGTTGGGTAGCGTGTAATCAGACTAGGGGTACTTGAGTGTTTTTCTAGCTACGGACTAGGGTTATTAAGTGTTTTTTTATCTTAGAAAAATAGTATGGATCACTTAAAATAGGAACCCAATTGAAATTTGACCTAGATTTTGAAAACAAATGATTTTTGCTTTTGCTTAAGTTATCCTCTTGTGACATTACCAAGACTTTTCTCATTTCACATGTACGCTTTTCTCACTCTGCGTGTTCACTTCTTCTCTTTTACGTTTTCTACAACTCTTTTTATTTGAATCTTTCTTTTTCCTTTGTCACCTTCTGTGTTTTTTATTTTTCCTTCTACTCTTCTTCTTCTACTGCTTTTTGCAGTGTTCTTCTTTTTCTTGAGATGAATTAAAGCGAGAGGAAGAAGCGAGAGCAAGACTCTAAATGAAGGAAAAAATCAAAGAAAAAAGTGCATATTTGACGAAGAAGAAACGAGACTTCATGCCCTTGCACATGTTTTAAGGTCAAATGTGTATTTTCACATGTGGCTGACTTGAGCAGAAGACCATTTTTCGTGTTTTTGAACCTTGAGCCATTTTTTATTTGGGTCTCTTAAAGGGGTCATCCGTACAAATTTTTCTTTTATCTTCTTGAAGCGATAAATAGATTGTATTTGAGTTTTTTTTTTTCAAGGCCAACATAATTTTTTTTGTTACCATTCTTTAATAGAAACTTTCTTGATATTTTTACAAATAAAATTTTAAAATTTGCTATTCGTCAAGCCCACCCTTTGAAAATTGGAGCAAATAGCTAAAGTTGGTCCGGACATTCCCTGAAAAATGTTTTCGGCCTGTTGGGCTTCGGACTTGAGCGTTGAGCCTGAGTTTGGACCTGCCATGGGCCAGAGCCGCTCAGTGATGAGACTGCCGGATTACCGTCGGTTATCGCGGCCGTAGGTTTTGTCATCGGAAGATCATCCGCCAAATCAAAACTACACACAGCTAAATGGCAGAGAAAGAAGAACAGATCAATGGCTGCCACCTCAAACCTGTAGCAGAAGCCTCAAAACCGACAGAGAATGTCCCCGAAACCGAATGGAAAACGATGACGCCATGGGAGCAGCACTCTGCTGTCATAAGCATCCCTCGGTTCGATTACAATGCACCGTCTGCGCTTCTTCAACGTTGCCAGTCTGGATTCCTCATTACATGCAGTATCAGTGAGAATCTCTTCTACAATTGTTTGCAGTCTATTTTTTAGTACCGTATTTTTCTTATTCGGTTCTTTCACTGTGCTTTGCAATCGATTGGTCGCTATTTTGATTACCGTCCAAAGAAAAAAGATGCTCGTAAGTTGGTATTTTTGGTTACCGTAGTGCGAATTAACT
Organism: Benincasa hispida; assembly: GCF_027475165.1. Taxonomy (NCBI): domain Eukaryota; kingdom Viridiplantae; phylum Streptophyta; class Magnoliopsida; order Cucurbitales; family Cucurbitaceae; genus Benincasa; species Benincasa hispida. The sequence goes on along the minus strand of NC_143484.1, from coordinate 3,033,997 downwards.
TCAACTTTCAGGCTTTGTTTACATGGTCCTTTTTATGGGAAAGATTTTAAGGCCCTGAACACTTGCTCTTCCAATAGTGTTCTTTCATTTGGGCTGTGAACTTTCCACTTCATTGGGATGGTTGCCTGGCTAATTTTGTAATCTTTAGAATCTGCCCTTTTGTGATACGGGCCGAATTTTATGGCAGTCTGATCTTTTTTTTAGTAATATATGGTTTCTGATTGGAGAGGAATAATAGAGATTTTAAATATCTTGGTAGTTCTTCGGAGTATGCCCTTTCATTTTCCATTTTTATTTTATTTTTGTATTTTGGTGTGTTTTTCCTCTCCCCTCCTCTTTTAGATGTTCATATCTGAATGATGCCTTTCAAGTCAATTGAGTTAGCATGGAATTTCTTACTTCAAAATAATAAAGAGTGAGAAAATGGACTATAATTCTTTCCTTTGTTTTGTCAGAGAGGGAGAAGAGTGCCACAAAAGAAGCTATCTCCATCCTTGAAAAGGTTATGTTTTTGTACTTTGATTGAATTTGCTACACGTCATGCATTTTAGGCTTCATGGCTTTATGTCTTTATCTAATGAGACTTTCTGAAGTTTAATTGGTGAACTACCGAGTTGAATCTAGGGTGTTTGGAGTACTAATTCTGGCCATTTTTATTTGATCTGGATCCGCTATAATTGCCCTGGAAATGGCCTGAGACTTTATACTTGAATTTAGCAGTCTTAGCACGAGAAACAATTGCTGAAAATTTGATTAAAATTGGGTTTATATATTTTCTATTGCTTGCTTGAGAGCAGTTACAATAGTTATATAAATCATTAGATCTAACACAACCATGAAAGGACTTAGAAATCTAATTAGTTTTTAGAATCCTAGTCACTCTAATATCCTGAAATAATAATAATAATTATTACATAAAATTTTATGACTGAATTGCTTTTGATGTTCAACAAACCTACATATTGGGAACCTGCCGCATGGTCATTATCAAAAAGAGGAGATTTCCTCAACCACTTCTTGGGACAAGCCCATCCCACTTTGTTCAAAGTCCGAAAATCTCTTCTACCGAACTATACTTGCTAAAGGAAAGGCTGTCATAATCAACCTCTTCATCGAAGTCAATGGACGAGGCAACATGTTTCATGAAATTAAGGGTTGACATGGAACAAATCTGACCTTTTCTTAAGATAGTATTATGGTGAGGCCCCCAATCACGATTCAGTATACTTGGAGGGGCAAGAAGGGAAATTTGCCTACAGCAAGTTATTTAGGTGAGGGAGGAAATCACTATAGAATGTTGGGCTGAACGTTGGGTAGTATATATGTAGGCGTAGTACTGTTGATCGTCTTTATGCTTTTTGTTAGCTAAGAAGTTGAATGGGAGAGAGTTTAGCCCTCCTTAATCAATTGGGTATTGTTTTGTATTGTCTTGGGGCACCATCTTCTTCTATGTATCAATATAGTGAGGAGATACCTTACATATTGATATTAGAGTATGTTCATCGCACAACTTGAAAAAATGGCCTTACAACATTTAGATTAACGAATTGATTTGTTTGACCAGGAGATGATGAGCATGTAAGGCCCCAAGTGATAAAAACATATGTGCAAAGGGCAAAAAGGGAAAAGAGGTAGAAAATATTGATATCAGAGTATGTTCATCACACAACTTGAAAAAATGGCCTTACAACATTTAGATTAACGAATGGATTTGTTGGACCAGGAGATGATGAGCATGTAAGGCCCCAAGTGATAAAAACCTATGTGCGAAGCGCAAAAAGGGAAAAGAGGTACAAAATCAGTTAGGGGATCTTTCTGATATTCTCTACCAGCTCGTTCATAGCCTGGTCCAATTTGGGCAACCTCTGGACCTCTTCACGTACCACATCAATGTACGTTCTAACCCTTCAATGCATTTTTTCGAGTCGAATTGTCCCATTTTCTTAGATTTTCCCAGAATACCACTCTGATACTAATGTAAGGACTCCTCCAAGAGAGTCACAATATATTGATAAGATCACAAAATACAAAGTTCACACCAGCTTGAGAGGATGGAGCTTTCTCGTTATGAGATTATCACCAGCTAAATACGAAACATAACATAACCCCAAAAGACATCACTAACCAAATATAAACAACTACTAACAACAGTACAAGCCACTAAGGGGGTGAATTACCACTTCTACCCCTCCTAACATAAGTATTAATGATTGGGGGCCTAACATACAGCTATATCAAATCAGGTAGATTTGGATGGAGAGTAGTCTTATCAGGTCGGGTAGTTTGATAGGAAGAGCATATCTTTGTTTGTGAGAGGAGATTAATGGTATGATAGCACTAGATACCAAGCATCCCTGAATGTGACAGGGGTAATAAGCAAATCGCCTAAAATGTCCACTACCCATTGTTAAAGACTCTTTTCTGAGACCATTTCAAACAATTGAGAATGGTCTTTTTCTGTTATTACCAAGAATCTTCTATTCCTCTCTTTCCTAAAGCCGGTTCCCAACACTTTCTTCCTCATGTTACACTTAAAGGTTGTTTTTGATGTCATGATGTCATGTTTAACATGACTGAGGCACATCATTATTGTGAAAGAGTTGAGGGGTTGATTTATGAGAGGAGAAGCGTGGCAGGGGAGAGGGGGAAAGGCAAGGAGGGTTGAAAGGAGAGTGAAGAATGTGCCATCCTTTTCCGTGTTTTGTTTGCTTCACGATGTGTTTTGTTTTTGTCATGAGTATTTTGTGAGAGGAGAAGCGTGTTGAAAGGAGAGTGAAGAATGCGCCATCCTTTTCCGTGTTTTGTTTGCTTCACGATGTGTTTTGTTTTTGTCATGAGTATTTTGTGAGAGGAGAAGCGTGTTGAAAGGAGAGTGAAGAATGCGCCATCCTTTTCCGTGTTTTGTTTGCTTCACGATGTGTTTTGTTTTTGTCATGAGTATTTTGTGAGAGGAGAAGCGTGTTGAAAGGAGAGTGAAGAATGCGCCATCCTTTTCCGTGTTTTGTTTGCTTCACGATGTGTTTTGTTTTTGTCATGAGTATTTTAGGAAGCCTTATCTCTTATTCATTGAGTTTTATGTTGGAATGCATGTTCTGTCTGTCGTTCAAAATACATTAAAAGATAATTGGTTTGAAACTTTTATGTCAAGACTGATGATAAGCTCTTTATTAGCCATAACATTGTTTTTTATTTTTTATTTTTTTAAGAACCAAGAGCATTATTTTCTAGAATGATGATGATTGTTATTATTTTTATTTTAAATCATCATCTACTGCTTCTTTTCTATGAAACTTTTGAATACAGAAACCCTATTGAGGAAGCCGAATTGGAACTTTAATGTCAAGACTGATGACTACTGGATTTTAGGCGCTCTCTCTCCGAAATTCACGATCCAAAAAAGAACAAGTTTTATCATTTAACTGTAACAACGTATCAACACATTAATATTCAAGTATAAGAGTCTTGTACTTGGGTTTTTGTTGTACAGTTCGGATATTTCATTTATCAAGAAAATTGTTTCTTATAAAAAAAAAAAAAAAAAAAATATCAGTTATAAGAGAAGCTTTGCTCACTCTCATTTTCTTCTGCCCAACAATATTATGTACTTAATTTTTGTTGTGTTTCTTGCAGTATATTCAGTACTTCAGTAGCTCTATGCCAGAAACTTTGACGGTATCTGATGAAAATAAAACTTCTAAAAGGAGGAAAGTTTGTACAGGGGACGTTGATCCCAGAAGTGATGAAGGAGTGGAAAGGAGTACTGGTAAGAATTAATCTGCTGAAGTGATAGTAATAATAACTTTCCGTGGCCAATATACTTTGAAGTTGCAGTTTTTGGTTGTTGTACCTCCACTAATTTCTATTTTGTATTGTTGCATTTGACCTTGATGACATCAGATGAACATGCTGGAACTTCTTTGATTTCTACGAAGAGTGAGGCAAAAGTAGAGAAATGTTCTCCTATTTCACTAGTGAAGTTGACGCGGAGTGGCTTGCTTTTGTTTACTTTTATCAAGAATATCTCTCCTGATACTGTTTATATTGTCAAAGACATAATTCAGTGTCTGGAAGCAGGGACTTTGAAGTCACCCGCGTAAGTAGTTTTCTCATTCATTACCATTTCAATTAAGAATAGGTTGAATAAGCTTACTATTTTTTGCACGTGTTTGACATTTTTTTTTTGCTTGCATTTGCTAGAGAAGTATATAGTCATTAAGGCTTTCATTCGGTACTTCATACTTTTCCAAGTATTTCTTGGAGCAAATAACTTTGGAAATTTCTTGTTTTAATGGTTGTATTATTTTTATCACTACTATTTGCTGATTGTTTTTTCTTAAGAGAGGATAAACATTTTCATTGATGAAATTAAATAAAGAGGTAAAAATTCCAAACACCTAAAGGTGGATTACATGAAAGTTTGCCAGTCGGCCATTAAAGTAGAGAGACTAATGAGTAAAATGGTGTTTACATTTACACCAATACAAAGCATAAAAAAGAATAAAATCTATAATATAATCAAAGGAAGCCACCATTTTTTTACCCATTTGAGTCCAAGCACACTGTTAGGAATCAAAGTAGTATGAGATGTCTTTGTCCCACATTGGTTAGAATGGGATGACCAATGTGGTACTTAAGTGGCTTGGTTCTCCCACCCCAACAGCTAGCTTTTGGGATGTGGTTCTCCAAGGTGCTTAAGTACCTAATAATGGTATCAGAGCCAGTTGTCGACGTTCCGGAGTGGAACCGACGGAGGGTTCTGACCGGGTGTGGCCGAGTGAAGTACCATCGGAGTAGCCGACGAGACGTCGGCTTTCTGGGGATGGGGTATTGTTAGGAACAAGGTAGTATGGGATGTCTTTGTCCCACATTGGTTAGAATGGGATGACCAATGTGGTACTTAAGTGGCTTGTGGTGGTACTTAAGTGGCTTGGCTCTCCCACCCCAATAGCTAGCTTTTGGGATGTGGTTCTCCAAGGTGTGCTTAAGTACCTAACATACACTTCGAGCACCTAGTCTATTGTCCAGTGTTGTGTTGCCTGGTGTCTTGGGCATGCTTGTCCAGGGTGTGTTTGTCTATGGCCGCATGTCCAAATCATCCTTAACCACCTTATATTCATGTCTTGTAAATAGTTTAGCAAGTTGTTTTCATTTCATGTTATTTTCGTTGTACGTGACTCCTCGACTTTTTGATGTGCTAGCTTGCCGGTAGTGAAATTGTGCAAAATGTTCTATAAGGGAACCCATTGGTCAACCCTCGACAAGTATTGTTGTACTTTTTGCAATCAAAGATCTCTTGCAATTTACGGTCTACAATGCTTTCTTTGATGATGTCTTCAATGCTTTCTCTCACGTTTTATAAAGGCCATTTTCTCTCGAAATGTGAGTAGAGGCTAGACCATACAATGAAGTTGTTAGCAACTTTCGATTTTTACATGACTGACTTTCTCATCGGATTAGAGCAATCCCCCTTCCTGAGTTATAAAGTTTGCGACTATGACAAGAGGTATGAGCTTAGCTAGCTCTTTGGCTGGAAAAAGCAATTATCTAAGCCGCAGGCTGAATGACTTACTGCGGTTGAATATCTATGGCTATATCTGAGGGAAGTGCCGACGAAGTGAGATATATTCAAACTCGACTTGAATAACTCGGCTCTTTGGCTGGAAAAGACTGCAATCTTTTTGACAAAAAGCAATTATCTAAGCTGCAGGCTGAATTACTTACTGAGATTGAATATCTATGGCTATATCTGAGGGAAGTGCCGACGAAGTGAGATATATTCAAACTCGACTTGATGGGTTAAAAGAAAAAGTCGGGGAAATTGATGTGTTCAATGCCCGAATGGATGGCCTACCAATAAAAGAATTGACGTTGAGGATCGATTCTTTATAACACAAAGCTAAACGTCCCTGCTAGTTTTGAATGTGGTTATGGTTCCATGAGCTTGTCTCACTATGAGAGCGCTAGTTAGAGATATAGTAGGATTATTAAATAGAATATTGATATGGTTATTTGAAGGAGCATATTAGTAAATAACTAGTAAATTTGTTAGAACTTTTAGTTATAAACAGAGGAAGTGGATTGGGGTAAGATGTGAAGAATGTTTTGGGATTTCCTTTGTTGGGAATTTGGAGAGACTAGCCCTCTCGAAAATCAATGGTATATTGTAGTTTCTTCGTTGATATTGCAATATATATTTTTATCTTTAGTGTTCCTTGTATTTCTTGATTGTTCTTGTTAAGAGGTATCCTAACACTCACACATGGAAGAACGTGTCGAAGATCTAAACAATTTTCAAAGGATCATGTTGAAGTTGTTCAATGATCCGACTGAAGATTTTAGAGCAACGATAAAAGCCATCAAAGATAAGATGATCGATATGAAGACTTAGGTTAATTTGATGATGCACAGAGTGAGAAATCAAACTCCGAATTAGGCATACATCATGCCCAACAAGTTCAAGATCCCGAAGCGCTAAGCTTTCAATAGGAACTATTATGCTAAAGAACTTGAGAACTTCATCTTTGGCATGGAACAATACTTCAAAGCGAGTGGAACTGATTCAGAAGAAACAAGGCTACTTTGGCCTCCATTCATCCCTTTGACGATGCGAACCTATGGTGGAGGTCCAAAGTTAACAACATTCACAATGGTTTATGTACCATCGATACTTGGAGAGATCTTAGGAAAGAACTAAGGGCTTAGTTCTTCCTCGAGAATGTTAAACTCATTGCAAGAAGAAAGTTATAGGAACTCAAACATATAGGAACCATCAAGGACTATGTGAAACAGTCCCAGCTATTATGCTGGACATTCAGGACATATTTGAGAATTTACAATGGTGAACAAGCTCCCCAAAAGAAAATTCAAAAGTGTGGGACTTGATTAGTTCCTCTCAAGAGAGATGAAGATTGATGGCCAAGTGAACTAGTTCCTACCATTAAGGAGCTTGACTTGGACATCTCCTAATTTTAGTAAGTTGACTGGAGTGGGCCTAAAGAATAGGATCATAGTTTCATCTTCTTACCAAGTCAACTTGCTAAAGCTTCCCAACCAGTCCCTCTTTGTAAGAACGTGGTTGGCACATATATAGTGTATAAAATGGGGATTTTCCCTTTGGCCGTATGGTGTGCTTGTGTGCTTATGTTCTAAGGGGCTTTCCTTTGTATCAAGTCTTGAGGATCCATGGGACGAACTAGGCTAAACTAAGAAAACAATTTTTGTGTCCTCTCTACGAAAGGGAGTCTTCTCTACTAAGACAAGGTGAGGGATTTGAGAAATCCCAACACACTTCTCCATCTCTCATCTGAGTCAACATGGAGTTGAGGGATTCCATGAGGGAGAGTCTTCTGTGTGAAAAAGAGTTTAGTGTCACGCCTCATGAAAATGGTCCTTCAAATTGTGCCACAACATGACCCAAGACTCCTTTAGCAAGGCCAAGGAGGAGTCAAGATCCATCAGATGGCATCCTTGAGTCGCCATGCATGGCTCACCCGTGTGCCCGTGTTCCAGGCGCACGCCCATCATAGACACCCAAGACGCCCACATGCCCAGGCATAGGCATGCACAGGCATGCCAAGACACGATATGCCCACATAGGCGCCCCATTGAGCAGCCATGTGTGCAAGGATGCACACAACCATACGTGCAGATGTGCGCAAGGCCGGACACACAACCGTGCGTGCGGCCAAGCGAGTGGCCTTGCCCGATGTGTGCGGCTATGCGCGTGCACGCAGCGAAGGCACACGGCCAAGCACACGCCCTCTGCCCTAGTCGACCGCACCGCCCAACGCCCACACCCACGCCTGCCAACATGCTAGAGCTTTGGAAGATTCTAGAACCTCCTAGACAGTCCCAGCGCCCATGTCTATGTCCGATAAGCAACTGGAAAGCTCGAGGTGCTGCTAGACGTGTCTGGAAGAGCCCAGACAACACCAAAATGTGCCACACTGCTCACCCATGGGCTAGACAGTGCTAGAAGGCCCCAGAGTGCTCGAGAAGGCCTCAGACTAGTATGGAAGCCTCTAGAACGTGCTAGACAAGTCCAAACCCTACAATATCTATCAAGTACTAGAATGTACTAGAAATGTCTAGGGTGGTCAAGATAGGTCTAGAATGTTCTATATAAGGCTTGAATGTACTAAGATACATTGAGAAGGCTCTAGAGAGAGCCATAACCGACCCTCTAAGGGCGGTTTAGAAGCCCCTAAGTCAGTAGGGCTTGTCCATAAATAGCCCAAGTGGGACTCATACTATTTCATGTGATAGTTAGTAGGGCTTGTCCATAGTATGAAAAGATCCATGTACCAAGGTGCCATTATGGACTCGATTTTATGAAATTAGTAGTGTATTTTGAACATAGAGCAACTATGAAATTAGAGTCGAAGAAACCCTATTTCATGAAATTACTTACATTCATTTGTCTGCACGGACAAAATCTCTGATTTTGTTCATTCCTCTCTCCAAAGAAACCAAAGAAACCAAAGAAAGGTTAAGTTGAGAGTAAGCCATGATAACTTCTTTGCACTGTCGAAGGGATAGACCCATAAAAACAGTAGCTTCAAGACAAAATGAAAATGTACAACAATTAGGTAACTGGTTATTTTCTTTGTGCAGTTGGTGCCATCGCATATTCCCCATCCAAGCTACTTGCTGCTTGAATGAAAACGATCTCCACGCGGTTGTGTCAAAGCTTGTTCTTCATTTCATGAAGGATAAAGGAAACATTCTTTCACAGCCTGTAAAGGTAAAGCTTCGTCATTTTCATTAGTGAGTGAAGGTGTTTTCCTGGTTTTTTTCTATCCTTTTCATTAGGCAGTGAAGCTTGGATAATTCATGAGAGATAGATGGCAAGCTCCAGGCCCTTATTTTTCTTTCTTTTCATCGAATTTTTGACATTTATTTACATCTTTATGTAGTTTGCAGTAGGGTACAACAGAAGAGGAATTGAAGAGACTGAGATGAAGAAGACTTCCAAAGATAGTTCTGGTGCTAATGTTATGCTGGGGCGCGATAAATGCTTTAGCATCGTGGCTGCTGCCGTGAAAGATGTGGTCTCGAATGCCATTGTAGATTTGAAATCTCCAGAGGTGAATGGATTACTGTTAATGGCACCTTGGTACATGGATCTTTTCATACTATTTCATGTGATAGTTTTGTTTTGTGCTTATTGATTATCTTACAGCTCTGCATCCTTGTTGAGTTGCTTCCTGTTTCTGGGTTGCCTCTTGAATCATTGGTGGTGGGGGTGTCGGTTCTTCCAAGCAATCTTGTTACTACGAAGCCTCGACTTTGCATCAAAGCTTTGACTTCTGATACCAAGGCAAAGAGTTGAAGGCATAAATCAAAATTTTCAATGGACCAAATATTAGACTGTTAATCTCACGAATGGATAAGGTTGGAAAGCTTCAAGAATTATGGAACAAATGCTAGAGTGAAGATTTTGAAGAAAGAGGACGATTTCCCTCAATCAACTCAATGCAGTCAATATTATTGACAGTTGCACAATCTATCGAACAGATCTTGTTCAAGTAAGGTCGTCAGTAAACATTATTACTTTTAATGGAGATTTGTAATTTATCTTGTTTTGTATATAACTTCAACGGACCATTTCGAGTTGCACAATGCTAGTCCCTAGGATAGATGTTCGACACCTGACAAAAATATTACTCGAGTTTTGCACTTACTTATTGGGGTAACAAATACTTTGGCATAAATTTTAGGGGTTGTATCAATTTAGATCATAAACTTATATAAGTGAATTGATTTAGATTATTTGTTAATGATCTGTACTATTTCAATTAATTCCATTTGTAGTCAACTCAGAATTATCTAATAAACAAAATTATTATTTTAAAAAATTCATCAAAATAGAAAAAAAAAGATATAATACTTTCTAATTATGTGTAGACAAATAGAGGATATAAATATGAAAACTTGTCACCATTCATTTGGTTTATGCATCTTTCTAATTTACACTTAATAGTATTGATCAACTTTTATTTTTTGACAAAGCTTGCACTGACTTATCGCACTTAGGTGCATAGTGCGTGGTTTTCTCTTCCTCAGCTTCAATCTTTTAGTGTTCATGATGAACCAGTCTTAATCATGTTTGTTGAGTCCCTGTTTAATGTTTGGCCTTCCAAGCACCCACTCGAAATAGGAAGGGCGCACTACCACGAGTGAAAGAGCTCTTAACTATTCTGAACTTCATTTGTGAAGGAACTGGACTTTTGATGAGCTAGTCCTTTTTTATTCACCGCTTTACTAAAAAATGAGCTTTGCTCCTTTGGGTTCCCAGTGCTGAATTGAGTAGTGGGATCTCCTGCCTCTTGTACCAATTTCTCCAAACACATTACTAATTCTCCTAGCGTAGATCTACTTGTTAGTAGATCAATATTAGTATTGTTCCGATAGACAACTCCTTACATGTGTGAAAGTAATGCATTAATGGTTTTAAAATATAATTTCAATGGAATGTCTAAAAATTTATTTATCAATGGAAGTTTATAATTTAAATTGATAAAATTATTAATTTGAGGTTTTTATTGATACAATTTCAGAGTCAACAATATACGATAGGAATTCAAATCTCTAGTCTCTTGATCATGAATATATACTATTTACCACTTTTAGCTATGTACTATGTTCATGTTAGCATTGGATTTTAATTGATATAATTTGATTGAACAAGACATCATCCATTGGAGAAGGGAAACGTTCCATTTATGGAAGTACGTTGTTTATTTTTGTAATTCAATTAGTGGATTCTATAATAATGGAATTCAAGTAATGACTAAAGTACGTAGTGGAAGAATCTTGTCATGTTTTTTATGAATATTTCCACGAGGAACATCAATTCTTGTTTTGTCATTGCCTTGGTTTCATCGCTAGAGCGTCTCCCGAAAACTTAAAACTTCATTTGATAATCTTTTTGTTTTTGAAAATTAAGTCTATAAACACTAATCTATCTTTCAATTTCTTTATTTGTTATCTACTTTTTATCAATGGTTTAAAAAATGAAGCCAAATTTTAAAACTAAAAAAAATAGCTTTTAAAAACTTATTTTTGTTTTTAGAATTTAGCTAAGAATTCAATCATAGTACTTATGAAATATGCAAACCATTGTAAGAAATGAGAGAAAATATGTTTAATTTTCAAAAAAAAAATTAAAAAAAAAGATAGTTACTAAACGAGATCTAAAATTCTTCAATATCAAATTGGAAACAAGTCAGAGGGAGAGTTGGAAGAACGATTACCTTATTATCAAGAACTAAGAGAGAAAAGAGAACTCGTTTGCAAACAAGTATGTACTTGACAAAAAGCTTAAAGGAACACAGAATTTTATTCCCTTTTTTTTTAAAATAACTTTCCTTTTCCGTCTTGCCTGCTCCCGCCACCCGCCTCCACTGTGGTTGCCGTCGTCGAGGAGCATGCACCATCGTCGCCATAGGTGAAAACCTCGAGTGAAAGGTCATCCTAATTTTTAATTTATTTATTTTTTATATCCATGAATGTTCAGACCAGTTTACGTGCACGTGGATTAATCTACGATGTTAAGAAATTGTAACATTACGAGTATCAAACACCTTTCAACATTTGGGTGTCAGTAGTAATTCTTAATTCATAAATTCAAATGTATTATTAAAACCACGAACCTCAATTGATCTACATTTAAACTTGTTACCTTTTAGAGGGTTGAGTGGTGCCGAAGATCTCTGGTTTTGATTGTTTACAAAGTCACATAGATGAAAATCATTCCCACTTTGAACGAAAGCAACAATTGGTAAGATACTTGGAAGGACAAAACTTCCATAAAATTAGAACCATCATTGACAATATGACTCGAACAACTTCTTAGGTATATTTCGGAACGAAAACAGTATTTCTTCGATGTATACTTAATTACTTATGTCCCATAGAAAATAAGTTAGGGATTTATGCGTATTCTCAAATTAAACGAAGATACTATATTTTTTATACATGTTGATGGACTTTCAAAAGTTGGTTACATTTTTTTTTTTTTTTTTTTAATTTTAATTTTAATTTTAATTTTTATTTCAACCTATTTTCACTACCTCTAAATTCTGTTTTATGAAATAAACCTTCGGATATTGACATTCAGACAGTTAGATATGTGGGTATACATATATTTTTTTTCTATAAAATGTTTGTATACATTTTCGATTTAGACATTTAAAAGATATACTATTTAAGGGTATTAGAAAATTGACTACTTACACTTGACTATTTGGGGCGTTGAGATAATATGGGAAGTTCTGATGTCGAATATGAACGATCGAGTGTGATCGAGCATGTTCAAGCATTGAGATGATATATGATACACGAAAGAAAAATGACAATAAGATACAAAACACGTTCCGAATGGGTCTACAAACAATTAAAATCGGTGAGATAGGATAATAAGCCTCCAAATAGGCCCTATATGTTTTGAAAACTTGTTCTATTTGATGTATATGTGGGATTGAAACCATTTCGGTATATACTATATGTTTAATAGTAAACAATCAAGAATTTCGGTATATATTATATGTCTAACAATAAACAATTTAGTATGGAATGCATTTAAATTGTTTCTTAAACTAAGATTCGGTCATAATTCAAATTTTTTCTTAAAGCAAAATTGAAAGCTTTCAAATTTTATCTCTAAATTCTAATCCAAATTCAAGCGAACAAGCATTTGGTTAGAAGTTCAATTTTAATCCAAATTCAATTTTGGATTTAGGTAGAACATAAATTCTACTTTGAATTTATGTCAAGAAAAATCAAATAAAAAATTTAACTTAAGTTTACATTTTGATAACTTGATATAAAAATATGTGCATATTTAGTATAGGTAAAATTTAAAAATCAAACTTATATACCAAATTCATAGATTAAATTGACACATTGATCTGGTCAAAATCAAGAATAAATCACTTTCAATTTTATCTTTTTTGAGATTCAATCATCCACACGTGTGTAAATCTCGAAAAGGAGCATTTGTTGAATGACAAATTTTGAACCAATCACAAATTCTAACGTCATTTCTCAATTTAATTTAAAACTACAAATTATTGAATTTGGGACTAAATAAAAGTTGACATGCGCCCCAAATTGAAATTGAAGACATAAATTGGTAAATTCCAATGACGCCACATATTTTTTTGATGATCGATGGATCAATTAGAATAATTCAGTCAAATTAAGTATCACTGTTTGGGTTCATGTTCAATTAGACTAAAAAATAGGCTTCATTTGGCCCAACAGGCAACCAAGCTCAAAATCCGATCTACTTGGCCTAAGTACCAAGTCCATGGAGTCTTACCCTTCATTTTTTAGGGGAGATTAAAAGAACTAAAGATTGAATATTGAAACTTTAAAAATTGAAGCATTGACACTGATGTTTTGAAGACTTGAGGACTAAAGCTCTCATGTTTTAAAAAACTGAAGGCAAAAGCTCTTCAAGCTCTCAAGTTCCCAAGATTGAACCTCTTAAGTTTTGAAGAGCTATAGATCGATACTATTAGAAGACTTCTCAAGTTTTTGAAGATTTAATGTAACAGGGTTAGGTATTCAAGCTAAATACATGGTTAAACAAGGGAAGTCCATCCCTTAGAGATGAGAGAATCTCTCTAAGAATAATATTCTATTAAAAGGGATGCTCAAAAGTGATGATTTGGATTTAAATTTGTCTCATGAATTTTGTGTAGTAAAGTTTGTCTCGTGTGAGATGAATTTCATGAGACAAAAGACAGAAATGACGTGAAATTGAGTTCGTTAAGTTCGTTTCTTGTGAAGTTTTTCTCGTGAAGTAACTTCACAAGATGAACTTCGTGAGACAAAAGACAGAAATGACGTGAAGTTGAATTCATTTCTCATGAAGTTACTTCACGAGATGAATTTCACAAGATAAATTTAAATCAAAATCATCAACTTAGTCGGCAAGCCACATCAACATTTAAATAATCTACTTGACAGATCTATTTATTTAAACAGTTATGTTAATGAGGAGGACCTATAGAAGTGGATGAAATAAATTCTTCACTTCAAAATTAAACACTTGAGATCAATGATAGAATGTATCACCGACAGTATTATATTATTGATAGAAATTATCATTGATAGCTTGATATCAATGATAGAATCGGAGAAATGATTTCGAATCGAAAAGCTTTGAAATTTGGAATTTGTCGAACGTTTCTCCCTTGAAACGAAGACGCACCCCTGAAAAGAATCAAATTGGAAAGGTAAAAAAGGAATATAATAAAGGGAAAGAGAGGGCAAATTTGGAATTTTAAAAAACTAATACCTTGACCGGTCAACAATTACTATATATATTAGCAAATATTCCAAACGTGGAATCTGATTATATTATTTGATACAAATTTCCATTGGTTTTCTATAGCCTTATAACAAAATAAGACAATTAACTAATTAACTATAAAATACTAATTGATCTAAATTACCAACTAAACTAAATATTAAATAAAATATATTGATTGTCCTATAATTCTCGTCATCATTCATGCTGACTTGACAAAAAGGAAGCCATCTTTGAGTTCGAGATGATAATGTGAAGCTTGCTTCACATTGCTCTTTGTTTGTGGTAGACTCCGACTGAAAATCTCAACACAAAGTTTCCGAAATCCAAATTAAGATTAAAACAATACTCCATAATCTCTTCACCTTGGAACGAAAAATTAAACTTGAAATTTGGCTTTTAAAATGAAATTGAGAGTTTTGGCAATGGCCCATTAGGCTCAATGTGGTAAAGGTGTCCATTAGGGTTATCTTTGTAAGAAAATACCAGATTTGCCCTCATTTTCTTTTCGGCATCTTGTTCTTGATCCTCTGCCAACAGTATCCACGATTTTTTCTCTTCAGGAATTACCGGCTTTAATGACGCTGACGGCATGTATGCCACTTTTCGGTGAGCTCACGGCAGCCGGCAATGACTTCGACAATGCTTCAACATCTGAATCGACGAGCTTTTCCTTTGCCGGATCAACCTCTTCTGACGCCACGACAAGGACGATCTTGTAACCCCCTCCGGTGGCATCTTCGATTTCTTCTGCTCTGTATTCTCCTTTTCGAGTTTCTTTTCCTTTCACTTCGATTTTGGTTTCTGTATTTTGGCTCTCCATGAACGCCAAGAATATTTATGGATCGGTTTTCTGCGCTTGGTCTCTCCATTAACATTTGCAAAAATACTTTGAATGTCTTTAGAGAGTTGAAGTAAACGTTTATCGACTCAATTTTCGGAATTTTCCATTGCTTGTTGTATAGCTTTAAAATATCTCTCTTCCATTCTCTCTGATTTCTTCATCATTGTCTTCCTCGTCGCCTTCTCCACCATCCTCCCCTGCTTCGTCTTCACCTACGTAGCCTCTTTGTGAAGGTTTGTATTTCATCTTCTGTTTCTTATGGTTAGATGGAATGGATGGATATGATGGCTGATATTGTTCAGGATGTTTGAATGTGGTAGAATAGTAGTAAACATGGCTGTGATGGTGTGATGGGATGATGAATATGGAAGTGGTAATGTAGTTAGGGGTAGTAAAGTATTTTGAGTTTTAACATACCATGGAGATGCAAATCCCTCTCATCATCAATGGACTTCCCTTGCTTAGCCATGGAATTACCTCAACCTTTTGCATTAATTGATATCAGAGCCTCAGATGATGTTTCTAGCGGTTGGATCGAATTTTCTTCTCCAAGGTATTTTCAAACCCAAAACACATCACCACCATTACTCCCATATTCATCAACGTATCATCTTGTTCTTCACAGTCCATCTAATCAAACGGCACAAAAATTGAACTACCCTCAATACTACATCTATCCATCTAATTTTGTACCCAACGATCTTCGCAAACCACAGCGATTCAAGAAATATTTTCAGTAACCCATCCCAAAAATACTTTGAAGTGAAGATTGAAGCAAAAGAAGAAACCAGAAAAGAAAAAGAAAAAGAAACCACAACTTCGTCGTCGGAGGCCGATTCGCCGGACGCTAGTGTCATGGGACAGAGAGAGGAGCTTCACGCTTATGTCGCTAGAGACCCATCAGAAAAGGTTGATTTACAACCTGATGCCGCCGAAGGGGATTACTAGACGCCGCCCGTTGTCACAGCGTCGGAGGACGCTCAATACGCCGGAGATGCGGGTCTCACCATCGAAAATTCACCCAAAAAAAAAGCGCTGACTTCCGTTGTACTGTCACGGGGGGAGTGGATGAACAGCGAAGGCACGTTGACATCGGTTTCTGAAGCTCCGTTGGAGAGGGACGACTTCACTGTTGGAGCTTCATCGAAGGAGAAATGGCCTACGAATGAAAAAAGGAAGAAAGTGTGGCTAGCAGCGATACATGCTCACGGTGAGGAAGAAATTAAGATGAAAACGGTGGCAAATTTGGTATTTTGTCCAAAAAAAGAAACTAACGAACACTTTTACCACATTGGGCCTAATGGGCCATACAAGGCAAAATGTCCAATTTAGATCATGAATTTAAATTCCTTCTCAATTTGAAGAAATTTTCATGGAGTATTAATTTAATTCCAACTTGGATTTGGGGAATTTTGCGATTAGATTTTTCGGTCAAAGTCTATCACACTCGTTGATTGAAGAAAGCTTTGCTTTATCACCTTGAACTTGAGAACGAGTTCATTTTTTAAGTCGAGGTGAATGATGAGGATAATTAGTGTATTTAAGTTTAACATTTGTTTAGTTGTAAATTTAGATTAATTAGAATTATATTGTCCATTGTCTTATTTTCTTGTAAGGCTACAAATAACCAATTTAGGGTTGTAATAAAAAGCTTTTGATCAATTTTAATGTAGAACTTGTGTTCTCTTCGAGAGTGCTCTCTCATCTTGGGATGGACTTTTCTTGCTTGGCCATGGATTTCGCCAAATTACCTTGACCCGTTGCATCAAAATTGGATCACACTTGAAGACTAGAGTCATTTGAAGATACATATATTCTTCCATGACTTCAATTTCCAGAACATCCACGCGTTCCCTTTCCTCAAAAAACAAGCGCACACATTCACATTTAGAATCAAAGAATCAAGTACTAGATCGAACCTATAGTTTTAATATGAATCTTATTCCTATTAATTTGAATTTGTGTGTGTCTCTTATATAGTTTAATAATTGCATCTCATACAATTAACTTACATTCCCTTATTTAATTTGAACAATTCAAACTATTTCAAAAACTAATTGATATTTGTTTTATCTTTAGTGAGCTAGCAAGGAGACTTAATGGACCTACAAATTGGAAACTCTAATGATATGAGATTAAATTAATGAAATATTTAATTAAATTAATCAATATTCATTAACTAAGATCACTCCACTAAAGACCCACAACTGCACTCTTACTATAGAATATTTCTGCGTCTATGAATATAACCATTACCAGTAAATCAACCCTTCACGAATTATTCGTAATTACAGTTAGATCAAATTATCATTTTACGCTTATAATTATTTCTTACTCTTTAAGTCCCATTAATTCTCTATGAACAACCTGTTTATGGTTGTACCATAAACAAATTCCTCTCGAGCTGGAGGAGTCCCATTGTTCAAGACCCGGAGTCAGCACTGAAGGGAGCAATTCATTTACTTACCTTAAAGATGGAAAGGAGTTAATTCCATCTTGTGTAGCTATGTTCCCAACTCTCTACTTGAATAAATAACCATAAAAATTAAAGGACTACACTCATAGATAAAAGTTCATAACTGACTCGGGATTGAGGTCGAGTTACAAAGTCATCCTATGAAATATTAATCTCTTTAGTCAACGGTGTTATAAAGAGAAATTAATCATTTCACAATTTGGTCTTATACAAACTCTTTGTATATGATATCCTACTCGCATGTCTCCACATGAACGATTTGGATCACATCATTTGTAATACTTACAACTCTTGTAATATTTATAAAGTGGATGATATCTGTAATGTCACCCAACCTTATTTATATACTACAGACTATTTAGGTTATTACTTGAACATGATCCACTTATATATCTACCACATATTGTTTAAGCTACATAAAATGATCTTGGATCTTAGTTTATTGGATTGAGTTAATGCAATCGAAATGTCAAATAAAATAACTCATTTTAATAAATAAATTATTCATCTATACAATTTATAAACTACGTGAGATTTGGGGCACTAACCCCAACATAATCAACATAACATAGGTTAAACTCACATTTCTGCAAAAACCTCATTGATAACACCTTAAATATTTCATCTTATTTGGTTTAACTTGAGTTTTTTGTGCAATTTAATGTGTTTAATATTTTATTTTTCCGATATCAAGCATTTGAGAGGTAGATTTGAGCATTTGGGATGAAGGAATAAATGGTACGTGACTCTTTATGTAGGGTTGCATCTTTTCAATTCCATAAGTTGTGTTCTTTTATTGCATCACTTCATAAATAACTAAATTAAAGAAAGGATATGACTATTCAAATAGCCACAAATTAGTCCATAAATATGTAATTTTTGCAAAGATATTCTGCATGCTTCCATGCATCAATTGCAAGTTGCTTTTCAATTGCCAATGTTTGAAATCAATACCTGATAACAAGCAAAAATGCACGTTATTACAATGTAAAGATATAAAACAATGTAGAATTGCGACGGTAAACATATATAAAATCGTGTCCAAAAGCATTAAGTTTAGAACAGTGTGATCGCATGCGTCCATCGCATTAAAGCAGCTAATTTATGTATTTTGTACAGAAAAATGCGTTGGCGCAAGGCAGATGTAACGACCTGACCCCCTAGGACTTAAGTTATGTCCTTTATGTTGAAATAAATGCTAAATAGATAAGGAAGTTCAAAATTCCTTTATTAAATGCAAGCATCAAAAACAAGATTTGGGTACCCATAAATCATAAAGATTAATAAATAAATATGAAAAACAATTCTTACTAACAAGTTCGAACATCAAAACTAACATTAAGGGAAATATGAAAAGAACTTTAAATCTCTATATGCGGAAGCGTAATAACTAGTCCCAGTGGCTCGATCACGAATTCCGCTTGTCCATCGCCGGTGCATCTCTACCCTTACCTAAAACAACAACATGAGAAAGAATGAGTATAAAATACTCAGTAAGTAACCACACTACTGGGGTTAGGCTAGGCATCTATATCCTCTAGATGCCTACCTCTAGTGGAACATATAAACTGCTCTAGTCCTCATGGGACACATATATACATGAAAAACTTATTTCTATCCTACTGTAGTTGAGTATGTCCACTACCTCTAGTAAGTCTAGTAGGACCCATAACCTCTGGTGAATCCCGAAGGAAACACAATCTCTACATACGCATGGTTATGCATACACCTCTTTCGTATATACATAAACCCACTTAATGTGTACCTTTTTCGTACACATGGTTACGTATACACCTCTTTTGTATACACATAACCCACTGAAGGTGTACCTCTTTCGTACACCTGGTTAAGTATACATCTCTTTCGTATACAACTAACCTACTAAGTATGTACCTCTTTCGTACATCTAGTTATGTATACACCTCTTTCGTATACACATAACCCACTGAGTATGTACCTCTTTTGTATACCTTAGATCCTCTCTATAAATGTAGGGATGCGTACCTCTTTCGTACACATGGTTAGGCATACACCTCTTTCGTATACACATAACCCACTGAGTATGTACCTCTTTCGTACACCCAAGTACCCTCTAGGTATGTATCACTTTCATACACACTAGCCCTAGTACATCTCTTTCATGTACTAGCGCCCTTGGACTGCATTACTTTCATGCAGTCACATAGTCTGGAAAGGAAAGGAGATTGCATCTAACTTCATATTACATATAACATTCACCTAATCATGAATCCTCTAAAATCTCCTCATCGTCAACCTCATCTTAGTTAACCTCAACATATTTATTTAATCTAGTTTTAAATGGATCAACTGCAGCACATCACTTTCATGCACTAAATCATGTAAACAAAACAGTATTCGAGATTTTGTAATATATCATATAGTCTACACATTCTCATAATAAATTGCATAACTATATAGGTCAGCAAATGTCTTATGCTCATTTAGCTTTAAGGCACTCCAATAGAAGTGCTACTTAACTCAAAATTTAAGGGTCATGCTCAATCATCATTTAATATAACTCATAAAAGTCCAAATCAAGCTCATACGTAATCATATTTCGACATATTACCACATGCTCATATATCCTTCATAAGCAATCCATCCAACCTCAAAACAATCAAAATTATTCAAAGAAAAACTACTGCATGATCCTCAATATTAAATCTACAGTGTATCGCCTGGCACAAGAGCGATTCCAGTAGTAAGATTACTTATCTTAATCGAAATTCCACAGATAATTCAGACAACCAAATGATGACCGCGGTTTGAAGTAACGGCCCCAAAGAACTTGATCAACAACCTCTCCCAAGATTTCGACTCCAAAATCTCCTGCTAACAGATTTTAAATCCCAATGGACGACGACTTGGAATCTTAAAGATACAAGGGTTAAGTCAAACTTAATTCAGTAATCGAAGCGTGCCCACAAACCAATGATAAGGACCAAAACTCTTACCAACACTCTTGCCGAACGATCTTGAATCCGCTGGACAGTCGCTGCTGTGATTTGCCAAGATCAAATCTGAAATTAAATAAGGCGACTAATTAAATCCTTAATCCAACTTAGTGGGCATCCAAAGTCTTTCAAGAACCCAACCACCAAAAATAGATCTTACCCAAAAGCTAAAACCCAAGCTGCTGGAAGACGGAGCGGCGGGCGGTGGAGAAACCAGTCGGCGAGCCGTGGCGAGTTCAGATCCGGGCAGTGAAGGGAGGCGGCACATCGTTCGGAGTGGCAGTGAGGAGAGGCAATGTGGAGGTCGTTCGGAGTGGGCAGTGAGGGAGGCGGCTCGTGAAGGCAGGAAAAAAATTTCTGGGGAAGAGGGGAGCCGTGTGTGAGGAAGATGGGGGGTTTTCTTTTTATTTAAAAAAGTAGTAATAATAATAATAATAACAAATAAAGGAAAATAGTATAATTATAATTAAATCATTTTCTTATTCCACTTTATACTATTTAATTTCTTTCCTTTTCCAAAGAAAATTAATTCCTGCCATTAATTTTCAAATTGAATTTCAAAAATTGAATAATTTTCACGCCAACACTTAAATTCTCACACTTATACTTCAAATCCAAAATTCCAAAAATGCCCTCCACTAACAAAATTATTGAAATTATATAAAACGTGAAAATTCGGGGTATTACAGCAGAGTTGCGATCCAAGGAATTTAGCATCCGAGCGCATTAACAGATTGTGACTGCAAGACTATGCGATCGTATGCGTTCGCGAAGATCTACTCAAGAAGGTGGCCACATAGAGCCGACGCATCAAGGTGAAAGCTTAATAAATCACGACGGGATAGAAAGTTGACGACGGTCGAATTCGAATTTAGTTGACAAGTCGTTAACGACACACTGTAGCAAGTACACTCAACTTTTCGATGACAATTATTTAGCGCATCAGACAGAGAATTAATGACATCCCATCAGTACAATCATTTGAGAGAAAAAGCTCTTCACCCTGAAGCTCTATAAATACCGAAGGCCACCTTCTTTAAAGGAGTTCGGTTCTATTCCAGCTGAGCCATATAGAGAGTTCACCATACAAAATATAGTTAGCCTTTGTTCATAGTTTTCTTACACTTAGAAGGCGGAGGTGAGAGAAGAGAGAAGACATCGGAAGATCATTCCTGATAAGCTCAAAAGAGTGCCGGGAAGCGTTGAGAATAGAGAGAGGGCTGACTCTTACGAGAGCAAGAATATTATTTAGGGCAGAATAGAGAAAAACAATGTAAAAGCCTTGGGAAGCAAGAAATTGCTACCAAGCTCCCTATCTTTACCTTCCATTGTCATCCTGTATCTTGATTTCATTTATAAAATGGAACTTGCATCTCTATATCTGCTCACTCTCTTTACATTACGCATGAGTAACTAAACATCCGAATGGGTTGAGAAGTACTTAGCTAGCATGACCTAAAATCTTCATTGAATGTGATCATCTTGTCTTATGTTGCATCCATCACCCCTTTAGAGCTACTTGAGAGAGAGTCTAAAGAAAGAACCTAGACTTGAGAGAGCTAGGTTAGAATCTAAACTTGAGAAAGCAAGATTAGATCCATATAAGCGAGAGATAGAGACTTAGAGATAAGCTCTGTTTGCCAACATGCATCGCATGCACCCTAGAAATAGGTTATGGTAGTATGTGGTCGCCTTGTATATGTGTGTGTCATTCATCATTTCATAGACAAGAATAGAGGCTTAGACATAAGTCCTATAGACATTATCACATGCATCGCATGCGTTCTAAAAACTAGGAGCTATAGCATTTGCATTGAGAGATGACTTGTTGTTGTATGTATGTAGCATGATCACATAATGTGAACGCAATCTTAGGAAGTATTAGCTAAAACCCTTCTCAACCCGTTCCCCTATATACTCATTATATATTTCGTGTTATTGACTTTTTTTTCTCAAGTCCGCCGCATAGATCCTATTCTTTAAACAAACATACCAATCAACTCACTACTTTACTTGTCACTGCAAAGTAATCTAAAATCACCATCGCATATTGTTTCCTTAGTCCCTGTGTTTGACCTTGGGCTTACCAGGCAACCTAGTAGAATTTATACTTGGATTTTGCTAGGAAAACTTGCATGCACAACACATACTCCACCATCGCAATATACAACATTATTTCATTGCATTAACCATGCATTAAGTTTTTGGCGCCGTTGCCGGAGACTACGGAAATACAGATTGTGCTAACGGTAAATTTTTATTTTCTTTGCAGACTCTCCGTCTCTGTGCACTACCTCTCCTTAGGTAAGGGAAGAAGCAGGCATTGTATGAGCGAAGGGCAAAATCCTGAGCCCAATTACGACCTAGAGATTGAGAGAACTTTCCGAAGAAGAAGAAGAAACAACTGCCAACAACAACAAGAAGAGAAAGATCCCAACATGGTGGAGCAACCAGAAGATAGAGCACAAATGCAAATAATATCATGGTGAACCCCATCCTCTTAGCGAATGACCGCAATAGGCCCATTCAGGACTATGTGTCGCCCAACCTTTATGATTTCTCACCAGGAATCATGAGGCCAGCTCTTGACAAATCGAGGTTCAAGATGAAACCGATGATGCTGCAGATGATTCAAACTACTGGATAGTTTGGCGGTAGGAGTGGCGAGGATCTGCACGCCCACCCTCGGAGTTTTATTAAAATCTGCAATACGTTCGTGTTCCCAAACATCTTCGCTGATGAGGTTCGATTAACACTGTTCTCATTTTCGTTGTGTGACCAGGCACGAAAATAGGCTTATTTTCTTGAACCAGGGGAGATTACATCATGGGAATAAGTAGTGGAGAAGTTCATGAAGAAGTACTTCCCCCCGACGGAGAACACCAGAATAAGGAAGCTGATTACCAATTTTGAACAGGATATTGACGAATTGCTCAATGATGCCTGGGCGAGGTTTAAAAGGCTGGTAAGAGATTTCCCGCATAATGGCTTACCAGATTGTCTATAGATGGAAATTTTCTACCACGGTTTGAACCTTACATCGCAGACGGCTACCAATGCAGCAACGACCGGAGGTCTGCTTAATAAAACATACGACGAGGCTAAGAACATACTTGATCGCATTTTGAAGAACCATGAAGACTGGAGAGAAAGTGATCAAAGATTGAGAATTAAGGACAGTGACGCAAATAACAGGGCCATTGCATCCCTACAGAACCAAATAACTACGATGATGAATTTGATACAAGGAATCGCAATCAACAACCCAGGAATGCAAAGGGGGCAGGTCAACGCAATCGACCAAGTGAGCGCAAGTTGTGCCACTTGTGGTAAAGGCCATCCAGTGGATGAGTGTCCGAGGAACCCACAATCTTTCTATTTCGTGAAAAATAATCCTTTTTCCAATACTTTCAACCCTGGGTGGAGAAACCACCCTAACTTCGCGTGAAAAAATCAACAACAAAATTTTCAACCAATGGCGCAAAAAGAAGAGCCACAAGGATTTTTCCCGCGAACAAACGGTCAAACGCAAAATCAAGCCAGCAGTTCGCAGGCGCCACAATCTTCATCTTTGGAGAGCTTACTGAAGCAGTATATTGAGAAGAATGAAATAATGCTTTAGAATCAAGCGACGTCCATCCGCAATCTTGAAATTCAAATAGGCCAGATTACGGGCAAACTCAAGAATAGATCGCAAGGGGAACTGCCGAGTTCAACAGAGCTCCCGCGCAACCCAGGGGGTACGGGAAAAGAGCAATGTCAAGTTGTGACATTGCGAAGCGGAAAGAAGGTGGCGGAGAAGAAGAAGAAGCCTAGCTGGACTGCTCCAATTGCGATGGAACCACAGATCCTGTTGACTCAAGAAGAAACAGAAGAAAATGAGGCGATGGAACTGAAGATTGCATCCACTTCGAAGCTAAAAGAATAGGGAATCGTGAAAATACAGCTACCACCATTCCTCCAGAGACTGAAAAAGAAGAAAATGATGAAGTGCAGTATCAACGCTTCATGGACATGCTGAAACAGTTACATATTAACATTCCTTTCACTGAAGCGATTGAACAGGTACTGAAGTATGCAAAATTTCTGAAAAACATGGTGATGAAGAAAAAGAGCACTAGTAAGTTCACAACGGTGGCATTGACACAAAGTTCAAAATCCATAATTGCACCAAA
Source organism: Benincasa hispida (assembly GCF_027475165.1). Classification (NCBI taxonomy): domain Eukaryota; kingdom Viridiplantae; phylum Streptophyta; class Magnoliopsida; order Cucurbitales; family Cucurbitaceae; genus Benincasa; species Benincasa hispida. The sequence continues at coordinate 3,009,207 of NC_143484.1, read as the reverse complement.
AATGCGTGACCCTGGAAGTTTCACAATACCCTGCTCGATTGGCGGGTTATACATTGGTCAAACGCTCTGCGATCTCGGGGCCAACATCAACTTAATGTCCCTCTCAATTGTTAGGCAACTGAATGTGGGGCAGCTGGCACCCACGACGGTACTCTCTAGCTAGCTGACAGGTCCCTTGTTCATCTAGAAGGGAAGGTGAAGGATGTTGATGTGTTATTTTATGAGATGAAATAATGAAATGAGATGCGGTGATGGAAATGTGTTGAGCAACAAGTTTTCTCAATGGAATCCAAGTATAAACCCCACTAAGTTTCCTGGTAAGTCTAGGATTGAACTCAGAGATTAGGAAAAACGGCATGCGATGGTAATTTTCAAGAAGACTTTGCGGTAACTAAATAATTCAAATAGTTGTTTTGGATTGTTGTTTGCAGTTAAAAATAAATGTATGCGGCAGAGTTATGAAAGAGTTGATAATAAGGAAGATGCGATGAGTATGCGGTGAACGGGTTGAGAAGGGGTCAGCTAACACTTCCTAGGATGTGTTCATGTTATGCGATCATGCAATACACATACAATAGCAAACCATCTCTCGACGCAAATGCTACAACTTCTAATATTAGAACGCATGCGATATATGCGATAAGTCTATAGGACCTACACATAAGCCTCTATTCTTATCTATGCGATGACAAAATGACACACACATAAATAAGGCGACCACATAATATCCTAACCTATCTCTAGGGTGCATGCGATGCAAGTTGGCAAACAGAGCTTATCTCTAAGTCCATATCTCTCGCTTATGCAGATCTAATCTTGCACTCTCGAGTCTAGATTCTAACCTAGCTCTCTCAAGTCTTAGGTTCTTTCTTCAGACTCTCTCTCGAGTAGCTCTAAAGAGGTGTTGGGCACAACATAAAATAAGATAATCGCATGCGATGAAGATCCTAGGTCATTGATAACAGGCAGAAATGCACGTTATCATAGTGCTAAGTTCTTAAACAATGTTGGATTGCGTTGATGAAATATGTTAAATTGTGTCCATTAAGCATAAATTCTATAATATTGTGGTCACATGCGTTCAACACATTAAAACTATTGATTTTTGTATTTTTGTGCAGAATATGCGTTAACGCAATGCAAAGATTGCGATCATAGGAATTCATTAGTCGAGCGCAACTTCCGCAAGACTTTGCGTTGATCGTGCTCGCAAACATTCGCCCGAGGAGGATCGCCGCAACTTGGTCAGCGCAACATGGTGGGCATATCTGAGTGAAAGGCTAATTAAGACCGATGGGACAGAAAGCTGATGATAGTTGAATCCAAATTAAGTTGACAGCCGATAACGGTCACAAAGTACATTTAGCTTTTTCAGTAACAATTATCCAGCGCGTCAATCAGAAATTAAAGTTGTCCCATCTGTATAACCGGGAGAGAGAAGCCGCCTTTCACTATGGATGCTCTATAAATACCAAGTGCATTCTTCAGAAAAGGGGTTCACCACTTTTACAATCTTTTGTTCCAGTTCGCACGTCTTCATTTTTAGTTTTCTTTCATCTTAAGGTAGACGCGAGGGAGAAAGTTGTGCCGGTAGATCGTTCCGGTAAGCTTGGGAGAGCGCCAGAAGCTCCAACGACAGAGAGAGGTCCGACGCCTGCAGAAGCGGGAATATCTTTAGATCAGAATAGAGATTCCAGTGTAAAAAGCCTTGGTCAGCAAGGAATTGCTACCAGGCTCACTACATGAAACTTCCATTGGCATTTTGTACTCAACTCATTTATAAAAATGGAATTTCTTTCTCTATATCTGTTCACTCTCTGTGATTCACACATGAGTAGCTAAATTAGTTGAATGGGTTGAGAAGCATTTAGCTAGCACAACTAGAGATTCTTCATTCTTTGCGATTATCTTATTTATGTATGCTTCATTTGTCCATTAGAGATACTCGGAAGGGTAGTCTAAGGATAGGATCTAGACTTGGGAAGGTCAGGTTAGAATCTAGGTTTGGAAGAACTAGATTAGAATGCATAAACAAGAGATAGGTACTTAGGAATGAGCACTATTTGTTATCAACGCATCGCATGCATCCTAGAGATAGGATATGATTGTATGCGATCACCTTGCTTTCATGCATCTTGCATAAACGCATAGGACAAGTGTAGAAACTTAGGGATGAGCTTTATGGACATTTTGCATTCAACACATGCGTCCTAGATTTAGGAGCATCACATTTACATTGGAAAATGACTTGCTGTGCTTGGTTGTAACATGATCGCATAGTCTGATGCATTCCCGAGTAATGCTAGCTAAGGATCTTCTCAACCCGTTCATCGCATACTCATTGCATCTATCAACGCAACTGTCTTTTCTCAAATCCTCCACCTTTATTTTTTTTTCATCAACGTAAACAACAAACCCAACACTTATTTATTTACTTGGTTACCGCAAAGTTTTCATAAAAATTACCAACGCAATCTATTTTTATAAGTCCCTGTGTTCGACCCTGGACTTACCAGGAAACTCAGAGGAATTTACACTTGAATTCCGCTGGGGAAACTTGAGTGCACCATGCAAATCCATGAATGCATATCATCCATATTTCCACTTCATAAATACAAGCATCAATAAACCACACATTTAGACATATTATAGGATCACTATGCTTTTCTCTAGTTTACCCTTTCCTAAAACCTTACACTCTGATACCAAGTTGTCACAACTCGCCCCGAGCCCACATTCCTGAGCCCGAGGAGAGGCATTATATTAACTAATGCTACTTTCATTGACATTAGCTTACTAGTTCCCTTTTCGAACCTTATTTATTACAACAATGGAAAAATCTTACATGCTTTATTTCGGAAGCTAGTTTACAAATTCAAGTTGCATTTACATGGGTGACACTACCTCGACTACTAATCTCATTTAGTACTATTTCTAAACTTGTGGCAGACCTTGACCAACTCCGCAACCTGGACTCTTCTGCTACCTATGAGAGAAACATAGAAACAAACCATGAACTTTACAAAGCTCAGTGAGTGGAATCATAAGTATTATATCACGTAATTCTAATGCAAACCTCCATCATACCATGAAGCTTTTCATAAACCTACCTACACACATGGTAGATAGTTAATATTTCACATCTAAAAATATCAACCTATATGCACATAGTTCTCCCTTTCATGGGCTCAAAAGCTAGGCTTGTCGGCCCTCTGACCATCCCATTAAAGGGTTTTCCTTCCCACAGGCTCAGGAACTAGATTCCTTGGTCTTCTGACCATCTTATAAGGATTTATTTTGGGCTCAGGTTCTAGGTCCACAGACCCCCTGACCATCCCAACATCATATTCACCTCATATAACAAACTACAACATATTAATTCTAAATATACTTAAAAGAGTAAAAGAAGAAACCACTCACAGTGATCTGCTGAGATCTTTCTTCCTAGTTCACCCGGTTTCCCTTATTCTTTCGCTAGACCCTATTTCAGATTTAATTTTAAGCTTAGATTACTCACTCTTTCAGGCCTTATCTCAAGACATTTCATTCTTAAAAAATGTGTGAAAATGTCTTAACCACATTACCTTAAAGTTTCGCCTTGAAACTCCTTGGCGAAAGTTTAGAGTCACAAGTTTATTCCCCCTGGCCCGACTATTTCCCCACTATGAGCACCTCTCGATTTTCCTTGAATTTGACAGCCTTAGAGTTAGAATTTCATTAAGGCAGCCCTCAAACTGAATCTACATTTAATTTAGAAACTTTTGGTTAAAAAATCACCTGATTTGCACGAGTAGTTCAGAGTGAATTCTCGTTTGAATTTAGCCTAGGCGTCTGTCCATACACCCAGCTTCCTTCGGCACCTCTGCTCATACTTTTGCCCGATCAACGCCCTTCTTCTTTCGTTCAATGTAAGAATATCTCTAATTTTCTCCTTCCTTTGTAGTTTTTATGGACTTAAATGGTTTATGGGTTAAAATGAAGCGTTCTGCCCCTTTTATAGGCATCTCACCCTTCTCATTTACCCAACACCTTCTCTATTGATCACATCCAGGTGTATTCCTCACCTTATGCCAACGCCCAACATCTTCCATCTCCTATTTGATGTGTCTTTTCCTCACACTATCAATGCAACCTTCATATCAACGCAACCTAAGGTGTCTTCCTCTTCCTTAGCCAACACTTAATACTTAAATTTGCATGTATTCTCGTCCATCCACCTTATTTACTTAAGGCCTAAGAATTCTTCCCAATAGGTCACATGTCTGGATGACGACCATGAATGCGTTTATTCAATCTCATATGCGCCCATCTAACTTTATATGCGTTCATCCAACCTTACCTTGTGCATCCCATTTGTAACAACCCAAATTTGTATGCATACACTACAGGAAATTAAATGTCAAATATTAAGCAGGACAAAATTTTATTTAAGGGGGTAGTAAATGTAATACCCTAACCCTAATTTAGAAAGCAGGAAAACAAATAAAATATATAATTAAGAATGAAAAATATATAAATTTAATAAGAAAATCGGGTGAAAATTTAAAATTTGAAAAAAATAAGAAATTTATTAATTATCCAAAAATAATGAATAAGGGGACAGAATCAGGGAGGATCAATTAGAAGTTGGACGCTAGCTAATTCAGGAGACAAAGGGCAGTGGATAACTTTTTGTTTGGGCACTGCTCATTGGAAGAATTGGAGGTGAATTAATTGCCCATATACTCTTAAAATTTGAAAGAGTTAAAAAGGGGAAGTGGAATCCACAAGCAGTGAAGGCAACCCACGCGTGAAAAATAGCGAGATTGGAGAGAAAATTGGAGAGAAAATTGAAGAGAGCGAGAGTGGAGAGAAAATTGGAGAGAACGAGATTCTCAGCGAGAAAGTGGGAGAGAGCGAGAGCCACGAGAGTAAAACCAGCGAGAGCGAGAGCGAGAGCCACGAGAGCCAAACCAGTGAGAGTGAGGGTCACGAGAGCAAACCAGCGAGAAAGCTGGAAAGAACGAGATTCTGAGAACAGAAAGAGCAAGATTTGGACAGAAGCGTGAATTATGCGTTGAATTTGGCCACGATCTTATAGATTATACATGGAGAACCCTAAAATGGAATACAAAAAAAGGTTGATGACGTAAGGGCAAACGTTAGCCAAAATTAGGTGTCTTATTAAGAGAAATTCTTAAACCTAAATAATTTTAAATAAGTCATTTGTAGGATGAGTTGTCACACAGAGAAGAGCTGGAAACGACTATAAATAGGAGGCTTTAAGCTGGAAGTTAAACAGATTCTCAAACAAAACTCAGTAGTAAAGATCGTGTGAAAAGGGTGAAGTAATTCTGTTAATTAGAAGGAGGAAACACAAGGGAAGTGCTGCCCAAATTTCCTTCTGATTTAAGAGAGAAAGCTCTACTGATTAAACCATAAGGAATAATTAGGAATAACTAGGATCGCAGTCAAGGTAAGTAGTTTATCTCACCCTTTCTTTAAGTGTTTCATGGTAGTGTACCTTTAATATGTTTCATAATTATGTTATTGTTATGTTGCATTACATGTTTAAAATATGTTTATCGACAAGGGACCCCATGCATTATGTTTCTTCATAAGATTAAATTTTAATTAGATAAAGGTTATGCTTCTAGGGTTAGTAGGGCATGTATGGTTGCACCCCTCTAGACCCAATTCTATGTCAAGATTATGCTAAGGATTAACAGGGTATGTATGGTTGCACCCCTCTAGTCCAATCTTACGTTTATGTTAATGGTTGATGTTGGATCCCACTCTGGCCCTACTGATTGCATAACCCGCTAATCATCAGATGGGTTAGTTTCTGCCTAAGTCCTCATCTTCCTATTAGGGCGGAGAAATTTACGTTAGAAGCATAACTGACCACCACATGTTATTATATGTTTTCGGTCCCAATCATATGTTTTCAGGACATGTTGCATATGATTATGCATTTGGTCACTACCCTATGTGAGAACTACTTACTGAGTATATTATATACTCATCCTATTTTTACAGACTTTGTAGGTAAGGACATAGCATAGGTGGCAGAACTGGACATCGCTCAAATGGCCAACCATCAAACTCAATATTATAGGCATATGCATTTTTGTATTACTACGCTAATGTTTTATGGATCCTGGTGTTTTGTAAAATAAACTTTTTATATAGTTTTCTACCTAATTAATAAAATCTTAGATATGTTCTTTTGAGATTTTTGCCAAAACTCATCTCATGATAGAAAAGTCTAAGTATGCATGTTGTATCAGAGCATTTGAGCCAATTAGGCTCTACTAATTAGAAGAGTCGTGGTGTTTGATGGTTTGGCTTGTAAGTGATGCCCACAGTTATGCCAAATACGCTGGTAAGTGGAATTTTCAAACAAGTAATTTAGTAAATAACTTAGTAAACATAAGGTATGAGTTAAAAAATAATAATAACAATAATAATTAAAATTAGATTGCTTCCTTATTATGAAAATAAAATGTGTGTACCAGATGCCACCACAAAGGGCTCCAACACGACGAGGCAAACCTTCCTTTTTAGTTATTGTATTCAACACCAAGAGTTCTTCCTTTTTAACGTAGGGTTTCATACCTAGTCAGATTCTCTTAGTTATTAATTTAAACAGGAAAATAGGAATGCAGGTTTCACATATCGCTCCAACCAAATTTAGCTTTTAAATTATATAACTTTACCAATGTAGATATTTTGGAAAAAGTTTTACAATTTGGGTACAATGGTTTCTTCGCATCATCTAATAATTCTTCAAAATTATCGGATTTTCCACTAAAATAGTTATTCTATGCAGCCTCAGACATTCCAATTGTGTCATCAACATCAACATCATCCTCATCAACTTCGTCTTTTTTACTAGTAGACACATTTTCATTGTTTCTCTTAATCGGTAATCATTCACTGTGAAAAATCCATGTCTGATAACTTTGATCTATACCATTAAAAAATAAGTGTTCTCTTATTTTGTTCACATCTAGAGTCTTTGCATTAACACACTTCAAACATGGACAACTAATGATATTCGGTATATATGAATGTTGTAGACCATTTTTAATAAACATCTCGACCCCTAAACTATACTCAGCTGACATTCTATTTATTTTCATCCATGACTTATCCATGATTATAAAATATGCAACTTAATCTACAAAAAAAAAAAAAAAATAATAAAAAAATAACAAGGAAAAATTTTAAAGCATAAAATTATGATTGTAAAATATGCAACATCAACAAATTTAGAAAAAATAGACTTTTAAGATAAGCATCTTATAAATATTACCTTGTCCTTATTATTAATATTGTTATGAAGTCCTTTTTGTGTTGGGTACACATTTTCCACTTGTCAACCTTCTTAAAACACGTCCAATGCAATCTTCCTATCTTCCTTCCAAATCCCCAAGAATCAAAATTTAGCCTTACACGTCAAACTTGAACCTAACAAATGAAAAACTTCACTCAAAATCAAGTATTGAATCAAAACAAATATCAAACCAAACAAATATAACAATAAACCGTGTCCTTAGACCGTATTTTGTATGAGTCAATATCAAGGACTCAGTTCCTATCGATGAAAAGAAAAGCCAAAAAAATAAAAACTCAGCAAAGTTCAAAATTCTATCAATCCAAACAAATATCACAATAAACCGTGTCCTAAGAGTTAGACTCTTTCTATAAATACTTCAAGAAAAGCTAACAATGAATATAAAACAACGATAACTAGCATGAGAAGCAACATGATGTAGTCCCTAAACATCACAATGTATTAGTTCAAAAACATAAACAACATGTTTATTTGATGCAAAAGACAAATACTTTTGGTTTAGCCAGTGGGCATACATCACAAGTAGTTGACAAATATGAAACATTGTCCAAAACATACCATTAGGCGATGAGTATCTAAGTTTCTGTAAACATGACAAATGATTTAATTCATTGTGCAGATGTCGTTTATTGTTGAGATGTATTAAATCAAAAAATCATTAGTACTTGTGATGAGAAAAACATTTAACTTAGAAACTTAGATACTTGTCGTTTATTTGGTAAACTTATAACTTCTCATGCAGTTATAACTTCATGCAGACATTAGTATCTAAGTTTCTATAAACATTGTCCAAAAATGATTTAACTAATAAACTACTTGTGATGTAGTTGGAAAATATGAAAAATATGTAATCAAACCAACCAAAATATATCGGGAGAAATTAGTTGAGAAATATGATTTAATTCAAAGAAATAAAGAAGTGAAAAGGCTCAATGGGTAATGTAGAAGAAGTTGAATCAAGTAATGCTGACAAGATGTTGGAAGTTTTGGAGGAATCAGCAGGTACAAACAAAGGAATAACAGAAGAAGGAGGATGATGATGATGGGGCTGTTCAACAAAAAACTTAGAAATCTTAGCAGAATGTTGTTGTTCCTTTGACTCCCTCTGTTTTCTATATTTTATATTTGCCAAACAGATTCACGGACACGGGCGTGAAGGAGATCGACAGACACGGGCACGGCATGAAGGAGATCGATGAACACGGGCGAGCGACGGCGTGAAGGAGATCGACGGACGAGCGAAGAAAGGTGAAGGAAGGTGAGCGAGATAGGGTTTGGGCGTAAGAGAGAAGGAGGCGGCGCGCAAAAATCCGATATAGGGTTTTATTATTTAATAAAATAAGAAAAAAAATAAAAATTACACCTTTAATGTCGGTTTTAAACCGACATTAAAACCCATCTTCAATGTCGGTTTAAAACCGATATTAAAGATCCGTTTTTTCTTAAACCGACATTATACATCCGATTTCACTTTTTCCAACCGATATTAAAGCCCGAATTTCTTCTAATGTTTATTTCAAAAGTTTTCAAATTTAAGCAACACATTTTCAATCCATCGACAAACCTGTGATAATTGATACTTGTCCCTTTAAATTAGATATTCAAATGCATCATACCCAAATTTTAGTTGTAAAAAAACAATAAAATCATCTCTGAAGACGACACTTAGAATATGTATCAAAGTACTATTTGGTTGACAGTGTGCATTTACACTATATTAGAATTTTTTATTTCAAAAGTTTTCAAATTTAAGCAACACGTTTTCAATCCATCAACAAACCTATGATAATTGATACTTGTCCCTCTAAATTAGATATTGAAATTCTTCGTACCCAAATTTTAATGGTAAAAAAACAGTAAAATCATATCTGAAGACGACACTTAGAATATGTACAAAATACTATTTGGTTGATAGTGTGCATTTACACTAGATGAGAATTTTTTATTCATAAGTTTTCAAATTTAAGCAACACGTTTTCAATCCATCAACAAACCTATCATAGTTGATACTTAATCCCTCTAAATTAGATATTCAAAGTCTTCATACCCAAATTTTAATGGTAAAGAAACAGTAAAATCATCTCCATAATTTAAAATAAAATTAAGGCACTCAATTGTTAGTTTTTGAAATTATCTCGAACATTAAACATATGCCTAAATTTTGAGTAAAACATTAAATATTAAAATAATTGTTGGCTGTTGGGATTTGAATCCAGATCCCCACCGCCGCAACGTGAAATTCTCACCACTAAACTACACCTACATAAATATCTTTAAAAGTTTATTTAATTAAGTTATAATAATTCGGCAAATACTTGACTCCACTATAAACTAATTGAAACTGATCCAATTGTTAATGGTAGGAAAATTGCAGTGGGTACAAAAAAGAAAAAAAAGATATTTACAAATAGAGAAATGGTTTCCTAAAATTTGCAAATATAGCAAAAGATTTAAACTAGATTCCCATTTTTTTTTTTTTTTACATTTTTACTCATTTACGTTTCAATAGGTGTATCTAATATACTTTATAATATGATATATCAATCAATTAATATATTATATTTGACATATTAATTATTTTTATATAGATGATATATCATGATTTTGATTATGTTATGGTTGATGTTATTTGTTCGATTATGATAAATTATTTTTATCTTTGTCATGTTGATACGGAGTTATTTTTATCTTATTAGTTCAATTTTGGCATTGATAATATATGTTAAATGCATTAATAGTCAAGTGATATATCAAATATAAATTATATTAGTTAATATATTTTATTTTCAATTTTTTTATATGATTTTAATGGTATATAAGTTGTATTTATTTTGGTATATCAATTATATAACAAATATTTCATATTTCATGTATTAATGATTAATATACCTGATTTAGAAAAAAAAAAAAAAACATATCAATGATATTGTTGATATACCAAATATGAAGTTATCATTTAGAATGATACTCAAAGTTTAGCATTGGCATTTCAATTGGATGTTATTATTAATTCAAAATGAATTGAAAGTAGATAATTAGTGTATCAATGCCTATCATGAGTTGAAAATGCACTATTAAATATTCGGTGTGTCAATAATTTATCAATAGGCATTTAAATTTTATTTAAATTGTAACATATATGTATCAATAATATATTAGTGGTTGTTAAAAATTCATTTCATATACATTTTTAGTGTATCAATAGTACATCTCTCATGATCTAAATCCATTTTAAGTATTGTATTGGTGTATCAATGTATCAAGTCTCATTCAAAATCCAATTTCAAATATATATTTTATTAGTGCACTAGTATTTATATTATAGTTAGGTACTTATTCAAAATTCATCTAAAGTATAAATTAGTTTATCAATATTGTGTCAGTGCTTATAAAAAATTATTGTCAAGCATATCATTAGTGTGCGAGTGGTATATCAACATTTCTTCCAAACAAATATTTAAGCATAACATTTGTTTATTATAATTATATCAAAATTAACTCAAACTTCATTTAAATGATAAAACATTTGTATATCAGTAATATATTGGTACTTCTTAAAATATATTTGTCCAAGTGTAATATTGGTGTACCAATAATTTATCAATATCCACTCAAAATGGTTACTAACATAACGGATTAAACCATTATGAGCTGATTATAATGTACTAAAAAATAATATTCTATAACATATGAATAAGGAAGTCAAACAAATAATGGTAAATGAACAAGCACTTCTTGACTGATAAACATGGTTTATGAATGATAAATTTGATATAACTATTGTATAACTTAGATACTTTATCTTTGGTATATTAGCCAACTGATATATCAAATATAAAGTACATCAGATTACTAATATACCAGATATAAAATATATTAGATATCTCATTGATATACATGCTGATACACCAATAAGGATAAATTTGGATTCATAAAAATGAAATTATGTTTTAATGTTTTTTTTTTTTTTGCTATATTTACAAATTCAGAAAAACTATTGCTGAATTTGTAAATTTAAAAACATTTTTTATTTTTGTTCCTTGCAAGTGCCTCCTAATTTTACCTATTGGCATGTCAGGGTAAATTTGAATTTTTATTGGCATGTCAGACATTTCCATCAACATATTCATATCTTGACAGGTTTAACATCCACATAAAATGCAACAGCAACATTTCTTTTTAAAAAGCAATGAAACATAAAATGTATAGCAGCAAAATATCTCTCTGTGGCTATAATATTAATAATAAGTTTTTTAAGTTATTTTTTAATTTTAAAAGGTTCATTTATTAATTTAGATATTTAACATCCTTTAGTTTTTATGATTTTTTTTTATAAATATCTCTTGACTTCAACTTTTTATGAATATCACCATCTACATTTTTGTAAGGGAAGAATTCCTTTAATTTGTTCCTAAGATTTTGATTTTAGTTTCATTTGGTTCTTAGGTTTAGTGTCACATGTTTAGTTCTTAAGTTTTGAGTTCTATTTCATTTTAGTTCATTGATTTTAAAATGTTATAATTTTATCCTAAAGTTTGAATTTTGTCTTAATTTGATTTCTATGTTTCAAGATTTATACTTTTAAACTTAAGTTCTCACTAAATACTCGCTTTTAGTTTTTAATATTAATTTTTATTAATTAATTCAAAATATTTGAAATATTATAATTAATTAAGTGTTATTACTTTTTTCTTCACTATTCAAATTAATTTTTAAAATTTTAGTCCATAATTATTTTAAATCAATTGCTAGACATTAACACAAACATTAATGTGAGTATTATTAGCAAAATTTTAAGTTTAAAAGTTTAAATCTTAAAATTTATTGACTAGATTAAAACAAAACAAAAACCTCAAATAATTGTAATATTTTGAAATCTAGAGACTAAATTGAAATCAAACTCCAAACTTACAAACTAAAAATAATGTTACATTTTAGACCTTAGAGACAAAATAGAAATTAAACGCAAAACTTAGGCTAAAAGATAATTTTGTCCTTTTTATGCAATTGAAAGCTCAATAATTCTCTCGATATCGACATTTTATTTTCAAAATACATTTTTTATTGAATCTGTTATTTTAAAATTTCTACTTGAAAATCTCTCACCTTTTGTGCATTGAGTGATAATCAAGCTTATACTAGGTTTTATATAATGAATAGTGAATCTAGTAAAGAAGTATCATCTTGAGGGAACATGTTAAGGATCATATGTTAGAAAGATGGAAATACTTCACAATCTTTATAACATACATGTGGGTTACTTCTCTATTAATACTAATTGGCCGTTCTGAGAAGGAACTCTATGTCTATCTAATATGGTTTTAGAGTCCATGATGCCTCAATAAATACTCGATCCAAAAAAAAAAAAAGCAAGAAGTTGTAATGATCCGATTTTTCAAGATCTCTAATTGGGGCCATTACTATCATGCATGCAATTTTAAAAAAAACTCAAAATAGTTGGCCATTTTGCCAAAAAATAATCTATATTGAATAATAAAACAATATTTGATTTGGGATCCCTAAAACATTGAAAAATAAAAATATTTAAATTAAAAACATTTAAAACTTCTTAAAAAATGGCATTGAGTGGAAGCATAAACACGAATCCCATACGACACCTCCAACCGAACTCTTCATCATGTGTCTGATATATTTTTTCCTTTACCTAAAAAAATATTATATGAAATAGTGAGTATATAAAATACTCAACAAGTAACTCCACTACTGGGGTTAGGCTATGAAAACACATGCAATATGAACTTAATATTCTGAACTAGTGGGACCTAAAACATTGCTTATTTAATATTCACCATGTTTCCTTTCTACTGGATGTGCATCATCTCAAACAATAAACTCAATGTACATCAATTTCATATACATTGACCCTTAAATCTGGCTCACCAATTTTATATATGAGGGTGAATCAATTACATACCCACCAAGATTTATCTAAGTACATCAATTTCATGTTACTTAGATCTTCTGCACTTACATCAATTTCATGCAGTCAATAACTATGGAAAGGAAAAGATGATTAAAATTTTGATTTTAATATTTCATGTAACATACATATATGCATGAGGTCCCACATGATTTCAGTTAGGATCTATTATTTCCAAATCTTGAGTGTTTCTCTACTTTCTCTTGTTTGAAGATTTCGTGAATCTCATCGAGGAATAGGATCGAGCAGCTTCCCCTTCCTTATCATTGAAGATCAGAGCATTCCTTTCCCCTCTGAAATGTGCTAAAAAAAGTATGAACTATCCTTTTTTGTAGTACGGGATGTCCAACATTTTAGGGACATTGTGTCAGTTGTCCTTAATAATTGGTATAAGAACTTTTTGGTTCAGGAGTCATGGGATTATCAAAGCCAAGAGGTATTGAGTGAATCATGAAATTTGATATCAAAAAATTTTGGACATTGGAAGATGTAGGTTAAGGATTTGTTAACTTATAAGAAACTTCCTAAGGTATCAAAGGAGAAACCGAAAGGGATTTCAGATGAAGATTGGGAGAACCTGAATGAAGAAGCAGTTGCAATCATCAGAATGTCTTTATCAATGATTGTTGTTAATCCTGTAGCCGATGAGACTAATGCAGTGAAGTAGATGGAATTGCTTACAAACAGGTATGAGAAACCATCTGTCAATAGTACGACTTATCTTTTTAAGAAGTATTTCAACATGCAGATGGCAGAGGATGATTCTATTAATTCTTTTATTAATGAGGTTACCACTTTAATTAATAAGTTAAAATCTGTGGTGTCTTATTCAATTTAGGACAACATTTTAAAGTTTTCAGGGATTTGTGATTTAGCTATATTTGAAGAAATTTGTAGGAAAAATAGTAGTAAAGAATCTGCTATAGGTTCTGTTGGGGTTGATGGCCTAAATCTCATGCGTCCTATAATTTGTAATTGTAATGTACAAACGATTTATTTATTTAATAAAATATGCGATATTTTATTCCACATTTAGTAGCATTAACCCACAAAACCAATAAACTAACATCCAAGGTTATCTTCTGTAGCTTAAACATGCATGTAGATGTTGAGTTGTATGTCCTAAAACTCGCAGTTTTAAACATTTTCTATTATCAATAAAGATGTTATTTAACATTTCTTTAAAAAAGTTGTTATTGAATATGTAAACCGCACTTGTAAAGACTAAATCCAATAAACTAAGATCCATGGCTATTATATGAATACTTGAACTTTATGTGAAGACATAAAAATGGATCAAGTTCGAGCAAATAGTCAAAATGATATATAGTATACGAATAAGGTTGGGTGTCTTATTCTGGTAACACTATTGGATGCGGCCCACACTGTAGTTGTTACAATTTGTTGTAAGGTGCTACAAACAAGGTGAGCCTAATTTGTTCATGTATTGACATGATGAATGAGGGCGTCCTATGCAATGAGTTTGCTAAGATCAGACCAAAAAATAAGTCACTCTTACTTTATAACGTTGTTTGCTGTTTAAGACTTACTATTTTGCTTAGATGACCTTGGTAACTCGATCTTAATCCTAAGCTAACTATGAACTCCTCTTTATTCGAGATTATCCTTTGATCTGTATAGGTGAGAGTAATCCAGTATCACTGCTCTATAAGCCTCCCATTTTGGGGATAAGATCGGATAGATAACTGGAGACATAGTTCTGCAAGATGGAATTCACACGTATACGATTTAAGGAATAAAAGGAAGGTTGTTCTCTTAAGTGCTAATCCAGGTCTTGAACAAGGGGCTCCATCCTCTCATTGGCCCGAAAGGGATCTGGTTTATTGATTAGATCACAAACCAATTGTTCATTAGAGGATCGGTAGAACTTAAGGAGCAAGACGTAATTTCGGGGGTAAAATAGCATTTGACCCAGCCGTTATTAAGAAGAACAACATGTGAAGGGTTGCTTACTGATTATGGTTAAATCAAGTGGACACAAATATATCTACAGTGAGGAGAATGCAACTATCGAGCTATAGTAGTGTGACTTTATAGTTAACGAATATTGATTAATTTGGTCTAAAGAGTTTTAGCCAATTAATCTCAAATTGTTAGAGTTCATGATCTGTAGGTTCATAAGATTCCTCTACTAGCTCGTAAAACATGAACACCTCGAATTAATAAATTGAATGAATTTGGAATGACATCAATTTAAAGTGTTCAAATTGAATTTGAATAGTTCAAATTCAAATTAGGATTTGTATAATTATATTTGATATAGTTAATTAACATTGAATTTATCGAAATTAAACGAAATTGGAGACTTTATAATATTTAAATATTGATTTAAATATTAATTACATTAATAGGATTCATGTTTAAATATTAGGTGTGTGATTAATTTAATATTTGATATTAAATTGTTATTTATTTAATTAAATATGTTTAATTAATTAAAATCAGATTAATTGTCATTTTTTATTCAATTTGAGAAATTGAATTTTTGAAATTTTGAATCTAATTAATTTTCAATCAATTAAATAAGTATTAGTTAATTTGGAATTAATTAAAATAAGAATTTAAATTGAACATTATATTGTTAGTGGAAGCATCCAAAATTCATCAAAAGGAAGGTGTTTCTTCACTTTTAAACCACCTATCCCACTTTATGTTGTCCAATTGAAGGGGCATTGCAAGTGCTTGCATGAAGATAATACATAAAACTCTCAAAATTTGCTGATGAAAAGGAGAGAGAATTGAATTTTTTTTTTTTGCTGAGTTCTTCTCCTTCACCTGATACCCATTCTATTCCCTTCACAAATTCACTCCATTTTTTAGTTCCATCACTCAAAATTAAGGCTGAGAATAGTAGAAAAATTTTCTTGGTGGATCATTGAAGATTTAGAGCTGAGAATTCGTGAGAAGCAGCTTGGATTGAAGGAATTCTTCAAAAGTATATGTTTCTTGAAACCAACTTGATACTCTATGAACATGCTTATTTTGATGTCAAAATTATGAAAATAAAATGTTCAATGATCCTGTTTTCTTCCGCTGCTTGTTTCTGTATTCCAACAATAGAGATATACAGATGGATCATGCTTAAGTGATAACCTAAATGGTCTATAGTAGATAGATAAGACTAGATACCTTATCCTGATGACACTACGAATAGGACCCGCTTTGTAGATATTACAATTGTTGAAAATGCTACAAATGATCTGATCCTAATAGTTCATATAGACATGTGAGCGGGTATTCTATATAAAGGGGTTTGTATATAATCAGACCACGAAATGAATAGTCTCTTTATATAACATCGTTAATAGTGGAGACTTACATTTCACCAGGATAACCATAGGTGACATGACCTGAATCCTGAATGAGTTGTGAACTCTTGCTTATGACGGTAGTCCTTTGATTTGTAAGGGTGAAAGTGGTTAGATCTCCAACTCAATAAGCCTACCATTTTAGGGATTTGTCTGATTGAGGAACTGGGAACACAGCTATGCAAGACGGAATTCACTCATTCCTTAATGTCGAGGTAAGTAGATAAATTGTTCCCTTAAAGGCTGATTCTAGGGCTTGAACAATGTGATACCACACTCTCTCTTGGCTTGATAGGGGTTTCGTCATAGTTAGACTATGACTTATTGTTTATTAAAGGAATCAGTGATACTTAAGAAGTTAGATGTAACTATAGGGGAAAAACGGTAATTTTGACCCAGCTGTACTTACGAGCAATTTGTGAAGGGTCATCGCATAGTTGACTGGTTACGAAGAGTGTAACTGTCAATCTTTAGTTAAGTGACCGACAGATAATAGATGTTGGATAATTTAATTAAAGAAATTTAATTAATTATCCGAAAACCGTTGGGACTTCAATCTAGAGGTCCATAAGGTCCCATTTATAGCTCAACTGGGATTATTGAGAATTAATTTTAGATTAATTTGAAATGTTCAAATTAATTGAGGGAATTAATTATACGTGATATAATTAATTTAACTTAATTATATATGATATAATTAATATAATGTATTTGATACATTATAATATAAAGTTTATTTTAGGAGGAATTAAATATTTGAATATGATTTAAATACTAATTATATGGATGAGATTCATATAATTTAATTTAGTATAAATGTGATTTATATTAAATGTCATGTATTATCGAGAGAAATAAAAACTATAGATATATTATATTTGATACAATATAAAAACTATAGATTATGTTTTATATTTGATATAACATATAGTTATATATACATATAATAAGTTAGCTATATATATATATAATTATTATTTATTTCAATTTTAATTTAAATTTCAAAATTAAAGGGAGGGAGTTACAACTCCCTCCCCTTAATTATCTCTCAATGAATCATGGTAAGGAAGGTTACATATTATTCATCTTCTTCTCCTGTCTTCTTCTGATGGTTCTATCAGAAGTTCTCTCTGTGATTTTGAAAAAGAAATACACAGGAAAAAAATTCTTCTCTCAAGAAAAAAAAAATTCTCCTTCTCCTAAAATTCAGATCGCACACACTCCTGAGAATTCTCTTCCGCTATAGAGAATACGGAGGTTGCTTTTGCAATGGTGTCCTCATTGATGGCCTTTTAATTCGTGATTGATCATGACCGGAGAGGAGGCTTTCGTGAAGAAGTTGTTCTTCAAGGGTAAGTTAATCCCTAACCCTTCTTCCTTCTTTTTTAATTGATAACAAAGTGGGGTTCTTGGTCCAATTTTTAATTTTCTAGAATTAAAATTTAGTTTCTTGGTTGGTTGCATTGTGTATTCTTGATTCATGTTGATGAATTTGTATGGAATGAATGGTTTGTAATTGTGCATAATTTCAGGATTGGTTTTTAGATTTTATGCTTTAATTTTACATATTTGGTTTGTAAGAACCTTTGTTTTTGGGCATTAATTGCAATCGAGTCTGTATTATTAAAGTCTTCAGTCGTTCGTGTTGATTTCGGTGATTTTCTGGAGAAAAACGAGGCCTAAATCGGAGAAGAAACAAAGTAAATTGCAATTGTACAGTGGACGACTATATAGTAGCATTGTAACATTGTGCCTTAGAATTGCAACACTGTGCCCTAGCATTGCAACATTGCGATGAGACGAACGAAACATTTTTCATAGCTTGTAACGCTACGAGGCGGAAATTCTTTCTTGGTTCACGCGCGGTTCGGTTTGTGGCTCAGCTGGTTTGCATTTGGTTCGAGTAGTTCGCAGATGGTTCGGGTTTTGGGCGGTCTAGTTCATGTGGTTCAAGGTTTAGTTTGCCTTTTTTGAACCAATTAAGCTATTATTTATGTAATAGTTAGTTTTTTTTTTATTAACTAAGTTAATATAAATATTATATAAATTTAATTAATTGTTTAGGAGTCAAATCTTGTTCCATAAATTGTTGTTTAAATTATGCATTTGATGTATGATTTATTTTTAATTATATGTCATAATGTATGCCATATAGTAAAATCCCACCATAGGTAATGCATTATTCATATATCATTTATATTATAAATGTTACAATATATAGTTGCATGATTTAATTTTATAGCATGCTCATGCATCATATAATATAAGTGTTATAATATATATTTGCATGCATAATAATATTGTCATGCATCATTTATATTATAAGAGTTATAATATATAGTTGGATGTATGTATGAATGTTATTATTTTATTTCATTACTTTGGTTTGTAATGGTTATGTATGTTAAGTAATGAAATGGTAATTGCATGAAGCATGACACTATTTTAGATAATCTTATAAATATTATACTTTTATTAAGTATGTCAGTAAATGTAATGTATGATTTTAATTTGTTTCGTTTATTTTATAATTGTTATCATTAAATGATATTAGAAATTAAAATCAATAATTCAGAATTGCATGCAAACTTAGGTTCAAATCAATTTTAAAATATTTTTAAAATATGATTCACATAGACTTAAAATCAAAAAATTTCTAACGAGATTAGAAATTAGTTTAATGTTTTAATCAGTTTAATAGGATTAAATTAGTTTTAATTAAAAGATTAAATTTGTAGCAAACATATCTATATGGGGCCTTTTGTCTAAGGTTAGTTCTGATTTGGGGTATTTAAGTTGATAGAAATGGAGCACCTCTATCGGGGCACTAACCTAGAAAGGTGAATTAAATAAATTTGCTACAAGCATGTAATTGTTGATTAAAGTTTATTAAATTGTTTAATAAACATTAATCAAAGTTTTTTAAACTATACAAAGTAAGTGTTACTTTTGGACAAATTTAAGCAATCACTTAGTAAAAATAAGTAGCTGTATTTTTCTCAGTTAAATTAAACCTTGGTAAAACCCTTAGTGGGGGGAAAATGGGTATACGATACTTCATTTTTTCTTTTCACATTTCTCACTCATAGTTCACACCGTGAGATCTATACTTTGCCTCAAGGCACCTTCGCTTGTGTCCTCCTACGGGTGGTGTTTGTATAGGTTAATACCAAGGTGAATGGAGAGAGTATTTATAGTAAGACAGAGCGGGATGTGTGTCAACACATCCCTCGGTCTCTCTCATTAGTTTGTAGTAAATTTTCATACTTGGTTTCGAAGCACTTTTTTTTTTGTGTCCCTCTATGGATGGAATTTACACAATTCTTTACTCAAACTTCATAAACGAATAGGATTGCTTTAATTTTTCCTCCAATCAAATTTTCCCTATGGTTGGCTGATTGGGGCGAAACTCTAGAATCTAAGATGAGAGGTTACACTTACAAGGAAATGTTAAGCTAGTTAAAAATTTATGGATGGAAAATAGTAACTGATATTTACAGGAACAAGGAGTTGTTCTGTATATTGGTTGAAATGGTCTCATTTCAGTGAAGGGATACCTGATCAGTTTGCCTTACTTAAACTTCATTGTAAAATAGATGTCATATAGGATGCATTAAGTTAATTCGTTAAATTTGATTGGTTTTTAAATTGGGTAATGGTTTGTATGTTTAAGCAAAAATTTACAAAATGACTTCCGCTACATTAAACATGCTCACTACTGATAAGTTAATAGGTGATAATTATATCACCTAGGGAAAAATGGTTGACACAGTTCTAATCATTGATGACCTGAGATGTCTTAATGGAGGAATCTCCTCCAATACCAGCTCAAAATTTCGCTCGAAATGTTCGAGAGGCATACGAGCGCTGGGTACGGGTAAATGAAAAGGCTTGAACGTATATCTTGACAAGTCTTTCTAAAGTTTTGGTCAAGAAGTATGAGCCCATCATCATTGCTGATGTGATCATGGAGTCCCTGTAGGGAATGTCTGGACAACCGTTCGCTCAGCTCAAGCATGATGCTCTTAAATACATCTTCAATGCCCGTATGCAAGAAGGGACATTTGTTCGAGAACACGTTCTCAACATGATGGTCCACTTTAACGTAGTAGAGATGAATGAGTCTTTCATCAATGAAGCCAACATGTTAGCTTCATCTTGGAAACTTTACCTAAAAGTTTCCTGCAATCTATCATAATGTTGTTATGAACATGATTCACTACAACCTGACCACTTTGCTTAATGAGCTGGAAACTTTCCAGGAACAGAAGGGAGAGGCAAATGTTGCCTCGTCCTCTAAGAAGTTCTTTAGAGATTCAACCTCTGGAACTAAGTTTATGCCTTATTCTTATGAAAATAATTATTATTTAAATTAAATTTATTTTAATTTAAATTTAAATTTCAAAACTAAAGGGAGGGAGGTACAACTCCCTCCCCTTAATTATTTCTCAATGAATAGTGGTAGGGGAGGTTATATATTATACATCTTCTTCCTCTGTCTTTTGATAGTTCTAACAGATGTTCTCTTTATGATTTTGAAAAAGGAATACACAGAAGAAAAAATCCTCTCTCCAAAATAAAGACTTTCTCCCTCTCCCAAAACTTGAAGCCCACACACTTCTGAGATTTCTCTTCCCCTACGGAGAATATGGAGGTTGCTTTTGTGGTGCCGTTGAGGGCTTTCTGATTCGTGATTGATCATAACTGGAGAGTAGGCTTTCGTGAAGAAGTTGTTCTTCAAGGGTAAGTTAATTCCTAACCCTTCTTCCTCTTTTTTATCTATAAGTATGCTATAAATTATCTGTATATTCATAATTATATGTTTATTGTATTTAGTTGTGTGAAAAACGAAATTGGGAACGATCTCACTTCCACTGTGGACCTCACGGTTTCTTTAGGTTTAGCTTTAGCAGTGACTAAATGTAAAGGCATGATAGACTCTGAAAATGATGGGTCGAGTAGTAGTAATAAAAAATGGAAAAATAGGAATAAAAAGTTAGAATGCTTTTTACTGTCGCAAGAAAGTTCACTTGAAAAATCAGTGTATGAAACTAGAAGAGGATCAGAAAAGAAAATAGAAAGTAAATCAGGTTGAAATTGAAAAAGTAACGATAAATCTGGTTGAAACTGAAGAAAAATTAGTAAGTGATGTATGTTCCTATGTTGAGAGTAACACACAAAATATTCCTATTTCAGAATGTAAAATATTAACCTTATCTTGGTGAAACTACGGGTACGACTCGCTTTATAGATGCTACAAGTGTTGTAAAGTGCTACAGATAGTCTGATCCTGATCATTCATGTGAAGACATATGAGCAGAGGTATCCTATACAAAGAAGTTTGTATAAGACCAGACCACAAATATTTAGTCTCGTTATATAATGTCATTCATGACAGAGACTTTCATTTCACTAGGATGACCATAGGTAACATGACCTTAATCTTGAGTGAGTTGGGAACTATGCCTATGAGGGTGATCCTTTGATTTGCATGGGTACGAGTACCCTGGGAGTGTCCCACTAAAGGATGGTGTTTGGGTAGGTCAATACCAAGGTGAATGGAAAGAATGTTCATAGTAAGTGAGAGCGGAATATGTGACAACATATCCCACGGTCTCACTCATTAGGTTGGATAACGTTTTGTGTATCGCCTTGAGGTACCCTAGAAGTGTCCCCCTAAAGGATGGCAGTTTTGCACGACTCTTTATTTGATCTCCTGTATAGGATAAGGTCGCTTTAGTCCTTGTGTTAATCTGCTTTTTCCCTACAATGGGCGCATTAGGGCATGATTCTAGGGCCTAAAATGAGGGGTAACACTTATGCGGAATTGTTAAAGGTTAACAGTTCTGGACCGAAAAATTATGACTGTTAGAGAGTCCGTTACAAGAGTTGTTTCTGTCTAATGGTTGTTGGAAAAACATGATAATTACCATACTGATCATCGATGACTTGGGGTTCATCTTTATGGAGGAGTGTCCTTCTATTCCAACTCAGACCGCCACTTGAAATGTTAGGGAGGCATATTAGAGATGGACACAAGTGAATGAGAAGGTCCGAGCTTATATCTTGGCTAGTCTGAACGACGTTTTGGCCAAGAAGCATGAGCCTATGGTCTCTGCACGTGAGATCATGGAGTCCCTGCAGGGAATGTTCGGACAACCGTCTGGACAGCTCAAGCATGAAGCTCTGAAATGCATCTTCAACTCCAAAATGGATAAGAGTACATCTGTTCGAGAACACATTCTAAATATGATGGTCCACTTCAATGTGGCGGAGATGAATGGGGCTCGCATCGATGAGGGCAGAAAGGTTAGCATAATTCTGCACACGTTGCCAGAAATCTTCCTACACTTTGTCAGCAATGCTGTGCTGAACAAAGTTGATTATACCCTTACAACACTCCACAACGAGTTGCAGACATTCCAATCCTTGCTGAAAAGCAAGGAGAAGAAGGTTGGTGAGGCAAATGTTGCTTCATCATGTAAGAAGTTCAATCGAGGTTCGACCTCTGAAACTAAGTCTACACCTTCTACTTCTAACACTTCTAAGTGGAAGAAGAAGAAGGGTAGTAAGGGGAAAGGGAAGGCACCTGCTAACCCACAACTTGCCGCACAGTGGGGAAGGCGACCATCATCAGTTGAAGAAGGAAACGGGAACTAGAAGTGAAACTGTCCTCTCTGGTAGAGGTGTTCAAAAAACCCGATGACCCGAAAAAACCGATCAACCCAACCCAACCCGTGTGGTTTGGGTTGGGTTATTAACTCATTTGGGTTAGATTGGGTTCAAATAAATGAAAATTTTATGGGTTGGGTTGGTTCATGGGTTCACCTAATATAACCAAAATCAACCCGAACCAATCCGAATTTATTATTAATTTTAAAAAATATTTTTTTGTTACTCATAACACAATTATTTATACATATATTGATTTTAATTTTATTTAATTCAAATATTTTTTTAATAATTTATTCTTCAACAACTCTTAAAGCTTTTAGAAAGAAAATTTTCATTATATAAATTGAAGTTGAGTAGTAAATCTGCAATACCCCGAATTTTTATTATTTATGTAATTTCAGTAATTTTTATTAACTAAGGGCATTTTTGGTGGATTTAAGTGTAATTACGGGAATTTAATTATTTAGTTTGGAAATTAGTAGATTGACATTGAAATTATTTAATTTGAAAATTAATGGATTAACGTTGAAATTATTAAATTTAGAAATTAATGGTAGGAATTAATTCCATTTTGGAAGAAATTAATTTCATTTTGGAAGGAAGTGGTGTTTCAATTTAATGGTTTAATCGGAGAGAAGTTTTATGTCTTATCAATTAAAAGTTTTATGGTAGTTGTGCGTTAAAATATTTGTTTAGCTTAAATGCACTAGTTATATTCTATTGCTAGGTCAGTGACTCGTTAGAAGTTATTATAAGCGGATTATCATGTGGAATTTTAGGAGAATATGAGTTGGATGGAAAGATAGCTTACATAGGTGACCGATATGGAACTTTGTGTTAACAAAGAATCTGTTACCTTAATAAAAGGTTGAGAAGGGATAAGCTAAAATGGAGTTACTAGTAACAATAAATGTTCAAGAACTATTGACATGGTATGTTGATGCTTCATTAGTTAAGAGGTAAACCATTGAGGGCATTAGTAAGATTTAAGGGATTTTGACATAGTGTGCAATTTCGAAACATGAACTGGCAAGACCATAAATTTGATTGAAAAAGGAAATTAATCCAACTTGAGGTAGACAAAAGTGGTATATGCACAAAAGTAAGTAAGTTGGATCTTCTAATATCACCATTGGCATAAGGGATAGACTGGTAATAAAGTTGAGTTGATAACAAGAAGTTGCTATAGGTGGGTTTGGAGCAGTACAGGATAGTATGTTTTCTCTTGCATGGGCAATTAGTTAACTAGCTCTAGGGAGTACGAGTAATTCAAGCTATGACTTATGAACCAAGAAGGTTTTATCGTAAAAACTAACTTCATAGATCAATTACGGTTATTACGAGGTTGTGGAAATGTGTTATCAATTGATTGATGCTTTAGCATCTAGGGACTTCAAAACCTCATTTTCAGAGGGAATTATAGACTCATCTGCAACAGGGTCTAAGTAATGATATGTGATTTTTTAAAGCTAAAGAAAAATATGAGGATTAGCTTAAGCAGTTTTATAGCCCATGACAGTATAGAGCCTCATGATGAGTTTCTCATGAATGTGAGACTTAATTAGACAATGTTATTCTCAGACATGTAGACCCTAAGTGAGACATCACAGTTGGTGCTTCTAGAGTAGAAGCAGTATTCAGTTGAGCATATTTGTTCTGGTATGTATCTTTAGATGACGCATTATATAGCATGACCAGTTTCTCCACTACACATATGAAGTTTTCCCTGTGACAGAATGGTAAGTTCAGATATATGTTTCTAGTGGATAAGTCTTAAGCTCATGACAGTTTTCATAGTTCTCAGCTTGAACGTGTTAAAGTATTGTTGGTTTTCAGCATCTTAAATTTCATAGTTATATATGGAAGGGGTTTTCACACCTTTTTTGATACTAGTTTCAACTATGTCAAACAGTGACTCTCGTTTTACATCTAGTTTTTGGAAGAGTCTCCAGTTAGCATTGGGTACTCGATTGGATTTTAATACAACTTTTCACCTAAGACTGATGGTCAGAAAGAATGCTTGAACTAGACATTGGAGAATATGTTGATTTGTGCGTTAGAGTTTTCAGGGAGTTGAGTTTCTCACTTGCATTTGATGGAATTAGCATAATATCCGACTACCATTGGCATGTTGCCATTTGAAGCCCTCTATGGGAAGAGCTGCAGGTCTCCTGTGTGTTGGGATGAGGTAGGAGAGAGGAAATTGCTAGGACTTGAGCTAGTACAAACCATGAATGGGGAAATACAGAAGATCAAGGCTCATATGCAAACAGCTCAGAGTAGACAGAAAATCTACGTCGATGTGAGACGTAAGGACCTTAAATTTAAGACTAGGTGATAAAGTGTTCTTAAAGGTGGCACCTATAAAGGGTGTTTTGAGGTTTGGAAGGAAAGGGAAGCTAAGCCTGAGGTTCATTGGACCTTTCGAGGTCTTGGAGCGAATTGGTCTCGTAGCTTACCAATTGGCATTGCCTCCATCACTTTCTTCAGTTCATAATGTCTTCCATGTTTCGATGCTAAGAAAGTATGTAACAGGTCCGTCCCATATAGTTGACTTTGGGCCATTGTGGTTGAATGGAAATTTGAGTTATGAAGAGAGGCCTGTGCAGATTCTCACCAGAGAGGTTAAGATGTTATGCAATAGGGAAATAGCAGCTGTAAAGATTTCGTGGCAGAATCACCAGTTTGAGGAGGCCACTTGGGAATGAGAGGATGAGATGAAGATCCAATACCCAGAGCTTTTTCAGGAATGAACTTTCGAGGACGAAAGTTCTTTAAGGAGGGAAGAATGTAACACCCTGACTTTTTATTATTTATGTACAGTAATTTTTATTAATTAAGGGCATTTTTGGTGGACTTAAGTGTAGTTGCGGGAATTTAATTATTGATGTTGAAATTATTTAATTTGGAAATTAATGAATTGACGTTGAAATTATTTAATTTGGAAATTAATGGATTAACTTTCAAATTATTCAATTTAGAAATTAATGGCAGAAATTAATTTCATTTTGGAAGGAAGGGGTGTTTCAATTTAGTGGTTTAATCGGAGGGAAGTTAATGAAATTGGACTTTTAATATCACACAAATTTAATTTGAAATTAATGTCAAGAATAAATTTCATTTTGGAAGGGGGTCATATCATACAAATTTAATTTGAAATTAATGTCAAGAATTGATTTCATTGTGGAAGGGGGTGAGTTAAATTCTTTATGAATTGAAAATTTTACGAGAGAAAAATGTTAAAAGTTGGAAGCAAGATCTGATTGAAGGAAGAATTTGGAGATTGGAATATTGAGGGTGGTTATTGCTCAGGCTTCATTGGGGAATTGAATTCAAAGATTTATTATTGAAGACTGCTGCTTGGATCGATATATGAATCTAGTATCGAGGTAAGTAATCTGATTACTGGAACTGCTCTAGTGTCAGGCAATGATAATTATGATTTATTGAGGATATATTGATAGTTTGATGTATATATATGCCTTGTTAAAATGAGGGTTTAAAAGACTAGTTGCGCATAGAGATGTTTGAATACTAGTATGATTTGAGTATATTATTGTTATTGGAGATCCTGCTGAATCTGATGATGATGAGATGCATACGTATGTTATAGAGTTATGATGAAGAAATTCATATGTGTGTTATAGAACCATGGTGATGAGATGCATACGTATGTTATAGAGCTTTGATGAAGAAATTTATATGTATGTTATAGAACCATGGTGATGAGATGTATATGTATGTTATGAGACTAGGATGACAAGAGGTATATGTACATTGTAGAATCATGATGATGAGATCTATATGTATGTTATAGAACCATGTTGTGATACTTATGATGTTGAGATTGTGATAGTGTCCTCACTGATTAGTTAGATGCTCACCAGATATTGTGTTTCCTTTGAGATTCATCAGATTGTGTTTCCTTCGTGATTTACCAGATATTGTGTTTCCTTCGGAATTCACCAGATTTTGTTTCCTTCGGGATTCACCAGATATTGTGTTTCCTTTGGGATTCACCAGATTGTGTTTCCATTAGGATTCACTAGATATTGTGTTTCCTTTGGGATTCACCAGGGGTTGTGTTTCCTTCGGGATTCACCGGGGGTTGTGTCTCCTTCGGGATTCACTGGGGGTTGTGTCTCCTTCGGGATTCACCGGGGGTTGTGTCTCCTTCGGGATTCACCGGGGGTCGTGTCTCCTTCGGGATTCACCGGGGGTCATGTTTCCTTTGGGATTCACCATGGGTTATGTTTCCTTCAGGATTCATAGGGGTTGTGTTTCCTTCAGGATTCACTAGAGGTAGTGGGCATACTTAACTACCGTAGGATAGAAATCAGTTTTTCATGCATGTATGTGTCCCATGAGGACTAGAGAAGTTTATATGTTCCACCATAGGTAGGCATCTAGAGGACATAGATGCGTAGTGTCACACCTCACTCCAGATTACCCTCTTAACCTGGATGGAATGGTGACTGCAGCAATTACCAACTCTTTTGCTTGCACTTACTGCCTAACTAACCTGTTAACTTTTACTCAAACCCTGAATACATACACATCATCAATATACCAACATATTAACTCGGAATTTAACACATTTATATTACAGGGTTTCGCAGCATTGTTCATACATGAATATTACAACTTAGTGAGCCGCATTTAGTATACTAGTCACTAGACAGACACATGTGTACTAACTAATACAGATTTTCAATTACACTTCCTTCAACTTGTTTCTTTGAGTGGCAGAGCAGCAGCGGAAGAGTCTTTTGGGAACTGACCGCTACCTGAAAAGAAAAACATTTAAAAACGTGAGCTAGAAGCCCAGTGAGTGACTTAATAAAGGCATAAATCTCATGCTTAAACTGAAAGCTCGAAAACATAATACTGGAACTAAAATGTACCAAGCAAACGTGTACACAAAACCTTTAAAACCACCATTAAATATTATTATTCCTTAGTTGAGAACGAGCATACATCGCTCTAGCACCCAACAACTGTTACGGCCAAGAGACCCATACTTCGGCCTCCCTTTACTGGTATATAGCCTAGGAGACCCATACTTCGACCTCCCTTTATCCTTAGTTGAGAGTGAACTACTAGATCTAACCCTCAACGTCAACCTTAGTCGGGGAAAATCCTTTTGCTCAATCCCTCAACGTCAACCTTAGTCGGGGAGAACCCTTTTGCTCAATCCCTCAACGTCAACCTTAGTCGGGGAGAACCCTTTTTCTCAATCCCTTGATGTCGTATTACCAACGTGCACATGGTGTTTTCTATGTACCATCAAGACCTTCGGTACATTTATTTAGATACCTTCCTTACCTTCAGTATCCGGCTCACTTAAGCTATCAAGTTCTCGAAGTGCATTAAAATCATAGTTTTCAAATATAGCATAGAAAACTCTTTAGGATATCTTCCTTACCTTCAATATCTCTTTTCATTTTGTTTAGGAATACCAACGCATGTCCTTTGACAACCTTAGGTATCTAAAACATAGTACATCATGCTTCATTCAACCTTATCTTTAACCCTAACGCATGCTTCATACTTTGTGAAATAAGTTGGCTTAAAACATACTAAACCAGCTTGTAAAAACCACTAACATGCGTTAGACATGTAAAACATACTTGAAAAACCCATACACTAGTAAACATCATGAAAATGGTGTTACTAAAACATGCTGAAAGTATTTGGACAAGATAAGATATTTAAATAGTGTCAATTTCTGTGGAAAACATGCTTTACTTAGCATGAGAAATAGCTTCAAACATATGTTGCTTGGTACTTCATTTGAACACTTAGCATGAGAAATATCTTCTAAGAAATCATAGTTTCTAAATCATTAAAACATTAAATCATCACATGGTCACTCACAGCTCGTTGGCCTCTTAACGGGTTAGACGCCTCTCCTAGCTTTTCTTGGCCTGAAAGGACATAATTCCCGGTTAACTACCTAGAATTCTTAGCAAAATACCTCAAATAGTTCATTTACTAATGGAACTTCCATCATCAAAGACAACTTTACTAGCGAGATACTCATTATGATTGCATTCTTCTCATGAGCGAGATCCTCCTTATGAGTGAGATCCTTCATCCTAGCGATACTCACCTTTCCAACGAGATTCAGGCCAATTTCTAGTGAGATTTTCTTCTAGAGCGGGATCCTCATCACAAAATTAGCGAGATTTCCTTCATTAGCGAGATCCTCAGTACAAAATTAGCGAGATTTCCTTCATAAGCGAGATCCTCATTCTCCATATGAGCTGTTTGCTTGTTCTTCCCAAGCAGCTGTCTGCTTATGCACAACTTCTCTTTTATAACTTCAAAAATTCATAACTCGAAATCCAGACTTCTTTTGAAGGAACTTCCTTCTATAAACTTGTTTAGAATTGAGCTAACTTTCTTATCTTAAAATTTCAGCCAAAAATTCCTTATAGTTTGACCTGGATCTTCCAATCTTCACCTTAAGCCCTGATTAATCCGAGATTCTACCTCTTCTGCAAATTCTCCACTTTTGTTCTTCTCCTTTTGCAATCTATCTCCGAAAAGACAACCTCGAAAACTAGATTCTCCCAGCTTTCAAATGCACCACTTTCACTAAATTTGCTCTTGTCAATTGCCGAAACCATGCTTTTCAAGTTCCTTTTCTCTTTTAATTTTCCTACCGCCTCCCGAATTCAAGGATTAACCGCCACGTGCCAAACCAATAAGTGAGTTTTCTTATTTAACATGTTTTTCCTTTCCTTTCTCAACAAATCCTATAAATAACATGGATTTTCACTTATTAGATA
The DNA here is from genome assembly GCF_027475165.1 of Benincasa hispida. Taxonomy (NCBI): domain Eukaryota; kingdom Viridiplantae; phylum Streptophyta; class Magnoliopsida; order Cucurbitales; family Cucurbitaceae; genus Benincasa; species Benincasa hispida. The sequence continues at coordinate 2,979,129 of NC_143484.1, read as the reverse complement.
TTTAATATATCATTCCTTTGGCTAAACATGCTTGTTTAGGAAACTTAGAATTCAAGGTTTACACTTAGCTACACAAGAACTTATTTCTTCTTGCTTCCATCCTCTATCCCTCCTAAACCATGGCTTCATTTAACTCACTAGAAGACATCACATTACTTACTCTTACTTAAAGTAATTAGGGTTCGGGTTTTACACCTAGCTTGACCCTAGCAGTAGGGTTACTTACTGAGTATTTTATACTCACACTTTCTCATGTTTATGTTTTAGGTAAGGGTAGAGACGCACCAGTGAATGACAAGAGGAATCCATGAACGAGCCACTGGGGACCATTTTTAATGTTTCCGCTCATGTTTTAAGAGTTATTTTATGTTTTTAACTTTCGGTCTTGACATTTTGAACTTATCGTTTGAGATTTGCTTTCAGACTTATTTATTTCCATTTATGACTTATGGGTACCACATTATTTTTTTTAATATTTGAATTTAATGAAGGACTTTTGAACTTACCTTATTTATTTAGCATTTATTTCACCATAAAAGGGTGTCGTTTTAAGTTCCATGCATGCATGTATTTAGTAACGGCCTAACTTAAGTCCTAGGGGGTCGGGTTGTTACATAATCTTAATTCAATATATGAAAATAATTAAATTAGATTTTTACATATTTTCGTTTTGCTTCTTTTTAGATCAAAATTTTAAATAAATGACCCGATTTACTCGAACCAACCCAACCCAAATATTTCATGGTTGAGTTGGGTTGGGTTCATTTTTTAATAAGGGTTATTTGGGTTGAAGAAATTTACAACCCGAATAATTGGGTTGGATCTAAAAAGTCTTTCAACCCAACCCAACCCAACCCATGAACACCGCTACTTACTGGTTAAAGGAGAAGAAGAAGGCTAAGGCCAAGGCAAAACAAGGTAAATATGATTTATTAGTTTTGGAAACTTGTTTAGTAGAGAATGATGATTCTGCCTAGATTATTAACTTTAGGGCCACTAATCATGTTTGTTATTCTTTTCAGGGGATTAGATCCTAGTGGTAGCTTGAGGTTGGTGAGATGACGATGCGAGTAGGCATCGGGCACGTCGTCTCAACTGTGGCAATGGGAGGACTCCAGTTGACTTTACAGAATAAATTTATCATTTTGAATGATGTCTTTGTTGTTCTTGAGTTAAAGTGGAACTTAATTTCTGTAAAGTGTCTGATTGAATGTAAATATTAAAGGATCTCATATCGAGAGTTCCATGAGTGAGCTTAGATCGCTCCGATTTCACAGTGACCAAAACACAAATGATATATATTCCAAACATACAGTTATGCAAATAAAACTCATTATCGGCATGCTCAGAATACAATAATTAATAAGGAAAAAGGTTCATACCAAATGAAGACTGTCTTCGTATGTCTGAACCCTCAGCAGTGGAAAACCTCCCACCAATCTACCAGCACCCGACAAGTATGTCGACTGCAACAACACGATCTGAATGTACACGAAAAATGCAGCGGGGACGACACCACTACAAGAGAAGCCCGGGTATCCTCAATGTCAAAAACCCAAAGAGTGGGCTCTGGTGAGTTTGGTAGAGGATGAAGGAGAAGGCATCGAGTAGACGATAAGCAAGTGGGAGATGAAACTTTGCTATCATATAGCGAAAATGCTTATCATATAGTAGAACTACACGATCATGTAGGAAAAACTGAACGATCGTTTAGGAAAAATGTATACGATTGTTTAGAGAACGCGTGAGATAGACGATCATTTAGACGAACGAGCTACTATCGTATAGGCTCTCGCGATCGCTTTCACGGATTCTTTTGGGCGCGGGCGAATACAAATGCACGACGATTTTTTTTTAAATGAAAACAATTTTCATTGTTTTAATCCACCGGTTACCATAACCATCGCAACCCCACTTCCTACGTCCGAACGTGGGTAAATCTGTTAATTATCAAATAATTAATCAATTAATTTAATTAATAAATATAATCATATTATATTTATATCCTATAGTTTGATATCATATATCTACTAAATTATTTTCTCCCCTACTTGATAGTCCAATTATATATGATATAATTGAATTTCCTCTTGTCAATTTGAACATTTTAAATTAACTCAAACACTGGTTCTCGACTTTATCCAAGCTACCCAGGTGACCTAAAGGATCTGTGGCTCGAAGCTCCAACGATACGTGAATAGCTGACTAAACTCTTTAGCCACGAGATCCACCATCCGTTAACTGTCAGTGATTCCATTAAAGACCAATAGTTGAGCTCTTTTTACCATAGATTTATTTCTATGTCCATCAGATATAACTAATCATGGGTACGATGACCCTTCACAGATGCTCGTAAGTACAACTGGGCCAATTTACCGTTTTGCCCCTGTAGTTACATCTCACTCTTTAAGTACCACTGATTCCTCTAATGAACAATAAAACATAGTCCAACTATGTGTGAACACCTCTCGGGCCAAGAGAAGATGTGTGGCGCCACATCGTTCAAGCCCCGAAATCAGCCCTTGAGGGAGCCATCTATCTACTTACCTTTTCCTTGGGAAGGAATGAATTCCATCTTGTGTAGCTGAGTTCCCAGCTCCCAAATCAGACGAATCCCCAAAATGGTAGGTTTGAATTGACGACTTGGCCACTCGCACCCATACAAATCAAAGAACTGTCCACAATGGCAGGAGTTCCTAACTCACTCAGGATTGAGGTCATATTACCTATGGTCATCCTAGTGAAGTTAAGTCTCTGTCATGAACGTGTTATATGATGAGATGTTAACAGTTCGTGGTCAGGTCTTATACAAACTCTTTGTATAGGACGCCCCCGCTCACATGTCCTCAACACGAATGATCAGGATCAGACCATCTGTGGCAAGTCACAACACTTGTGACCATTCCACAAAGCGAGCCACGTCCGTAGCATTATCAGGATAAGGTTTCCCTCCTATATCTATTTACTATAGACCATTTTGGTTATCACTCAAGACATGATCCACTTATATATCACCATATACATGCTTGAGTCACATACAAATAACTAAGGATTTTATGTTTATTGGTTTGTGGTAAAGCAAATAAAACAAAGAATCGAGCAAAACAACAAGATGTGAAGTAAATATCATATTTTAACAATCACTGGTGTTCGTATGTACTGTTTACAAACTACAGGATACGAGACTTTAGGGCATCAACCCTAACAAATATACTCTTAAATTTTCGGTGAATAAGTGTTTATTTTGAAAGATGGTGTTGAGATATGTTCAGCAAAATTGAAAAATAATTTGTATGTGCTAAGACCATTAGCAACAAATTCCCTCCAGAGCATAGAGATGTTTAAGACTGTGTAACCCAAAATAAACGACTTAAGGTTTCTCCTAAGAAAAATGCCCAATGTTGGCACCTTCAACTAAGGCACATCAATCTCAATAGGATTGAGAGGTTGGTGAAGAATAAACTTCTAACCGAGTTAGAGGAAAATTCTTTACCTCTGTGCGAGTCATGCCTTGAAGGTAAGATGACTAAAAGATCTTTTACTGGAAAAGGTTATCGAGCCAAAGAGCCCCTAATGTTACTGAATTCAAACCTTTGTTGTTTGATGAATGTGCGTTCCAGGGGAGGCTATGAGTGTTTCATCACTTTTACTGATGATTACTCACGGTATGGGTATGTTTATTTGATGCAACGAAAGTTTGAATCCTTTGGAAAGTTCAAAAAGTTCAAGGCTGAAGTTGAAAACGCATTGGATAAATGGATTAAAATACTTTGATCAGATCAGGGTGGAGAGTTTTTGGATTCTGAGTTCCAAAACTATATGATAGAAGATGAAATCATTTTCCAATTCTCAGCGCCTGGTAAACCTCACCAGAATGGTGTATTGGAGATGTGAAACCCAGATCTTAATTTTCATACTTAAGCAGATAATGAAGGGAATTAACTATGTGAAAGTTAAATCTTATTTTGGAGAGAAGAAAATTTCTAAGTGTTGAATGGATTCTCCTTGAGTAGCTTGGAGTTAAGCCTTAACTAGTGAAAATTTTGGCTAAGTGTGAAGCCAAAAGGGACCATGCGTTGGGTGTTAGGAAACATTAACGCTTGGGATGAGGTTGAGTAAGTAGAGGTTTAAAAGAGATTAAGCATTGAAGCCAAAGGAAATCATGCGTTTGTAAGGTAGGACACATGTTGGCCGAAGCATTGGCAAGAGGCGTTGCCTAGAGTTGCTCATGCATTTAGGCTGCATGAGGGAGAGGGGAAAGGGCAAGAGAAGCTTGAGCGTAAGGTGCTGGTAGGCGATCGTATAGCTTTGGGTAGCGCTGAGCGATACGCTAAACGATCGTGTAGTTTCGGGCGGCGCTATACGATGTGAAGAGATGCGCTACACGATAGAGCTATACGATAAGCAAAGATACTACACGATTAGTATAAGTGCTAGACGATAAGCGTGGAAGCTGGGTGATGGCACTAAATGATAACACTATATGATAGGCAGAATGCTAAGCGATGGGCATTGCGTGATAGACCCATAAGTTCAGAATTGAGGATTAGTAGTGGCGACCTTTGTGGAGTTACGTCTCCCATGCAGGCACATGAAAACCCTCACTCAGGTCAACCTTATTCAGAATGCTGATATGGGTGCCTCTATATTTCTTGAATAAAGAGAAAACAAAGGACAACTTGAGGGTCTTACTCCATTAGACATTAGAGCCTCACCAATTATGTTATGTTTATACGTATTTGTAAATAAGTTTTATTTATGTATTCCATAATCATGTTACTAAACCTTTCTCACATTTTTCTCATTTAAAAAATATTCTCCTTTTTGGGCCTTCATTTTCTCTTACACATTACACATGCATTATTTGCCGTAATGTTATACCTTTTTGAAACAGAAAAAATGAAAAAGATTCAATCTTTTTACAAAACAATTTGAGTCGATGTATGTGTTAGACATATTTAAATAATAATATGTTTAATTAAAGTATGAGCTATGTATGTAGATTAATAATTTATCACACTGGGTTATTTTATTAAATTGGGCCCTATTATGTGATCTAATTAATTAAGGCCCTAGATTTCTAATTAAGTATGGATTAATGGGTAGAAGCCCATTCCTATTTAATTAGAGTTTAATGGGAACCCTAATTGAACTAATATATAAAGAGACCTTAGGGTACCTAGTAAAGCAGTAGTTAAAACCCCTTATGAGTTATGGACAGGAAAGAAGCCTAGTATTAGGCATCTTTACATCTAGGGTTGTCCAGCTGAGGCTAGGCCTTTTAGGCCTAATGAAAGAAAATTGGACTCAAGAACTATTAGCTACTATTTTGTTGGGTATTTTGAGTACTCCCGGGGTTTCAAGTTTTATGATCCCACTTCTAGATCATTGTTTGAGACAGGAAATGCTAGATTCCTTGAGGATGTTGAGTTTGGGGGGAAGATAATATAAGGAAAGTTGTCTTTGAAGAGGAATTGGTTTCTTTTCCTCATGTGATTATAAATGATGTTCAGGCTTCAATTCCTGACTTCATTATTTAACCAATTATAGAACAAGACAACATTGAAGTCCCCGTTGTTGAACCTGAAGTTCAAATTCAACAACCTCAAGAAGTGCCATTAAGAAGATCTACTAGAGAGAGAAGAAGTGCAATTCCAAATGACTATATTGTGTTTCTTCAAGAACATCAGGATGATGTGGGCGTAATGGAAGATGATCCAATCAACTTCCAACAAGCTTTACAAAGTTCTAACTCTCAAAAGTGGATAAGTGTTATGGAAGAGGAAATAAAATCCATGAAAGAAAATGACGTTTGGGAACTTGTCGAACTGCCATCAGGAGTGAAACCCATAGGTTGTAAATGGATATTTAAAACCAAAAGGGATTCACATGGCAATATCGAAAGATATAAAGCTTGTCTTGTGCAAAGGGTTTTACTCAAAAGAAAGGCATTGATTACAAAGAGACTTTCTCTCTTGTTTCATCGAAAGACTCTTTTAGGGTAATCATGACACTGGTAGCTCACTTTGATTTAGAGCTACACCAGATGGATTTAAAAACTGCGTTTCTTAATGGGAACATTGATGAGACGATTTATATGGTGCAACCAGAAAACTTTGTGTCTGGTAATTCAAAGTCTATGGTGTGCAAATTAAAGAAATCCATCTACAGTCTCAAGCAAGCCTCTCGTCAATGGTATCACAAATTCCATGAAGTGATAACCTCATTTGGTTTTGAGGTGAACATTGTGGAAGATTGTGTATATCACAAGTTCAGTGGGAAACAATCTTTCTGGTGTTATATGTCGATGACATACTCATAGCTAGTAATGATGTAGGTTTATTGCATGACACTATAGAAGGCAATGTAATTGACGAGGAAGAGTCGACAGCTAATTAATCAGCAGTTACTCTTCTTACTATTCTCGAAGAAGCTGGTATTGAATCGGTTGCTCAAGAAGGGATTGATCTAAGGCTCAGAATAGCAAGGAAGAAGTAGCTCGACCGATAGGGAGAGAGGGAGGAAATGGTTTTTCTCCGCAACTACCACCAGCTCTGGGGTCTTGACCTGATCCCCTAATTTCTTCCTCAATTGCAGGCGACGCTGGCTCGAGTTCTAGTAATAGAGATTCTCATTCTCCTTCTTTAAGATAAGAGATTTCTCAAAATAAATTTTGAGATGAAGGATCTTGGTGACACTTCTTTTGTATTAGGAATTGAAATACTGCAAGATCGTTCTCAAGGTATTTTGAGATTGTCAGAAAAGAACTACATTGAAAAGATCTTGAGTAGATTTAGCATGAAAGATTGTGCGTCGGGAGATACCCCGATCGCTAAAGGTGATAAATTTCATTTAGGTCAATTCCCCAAGACCACACTCGAGACTAAGGAGATGCAGAAGGTTCCCTATGCATCGGCCATTGGAAGTCTAATGTATGCCCAATTATGTACGCGTCTAGATATTGCATTCATAGCTAGAGTGTTAGGTAGATATTTGAGTAACCTGGGGATGGATCATTAGAAAGCAGCCAAACGGGTTATGAGGTATTTACAAAGAAAAAAAGATTATATGCTCACTTATCAGAGATCAGAAGTTTTGGAGATCATTGGGTATTCTGATTCTGATTATGCTAGATGTCAAGACACTTTGCGATCCACTTCAGGCTATATGTTCATGTTGGCTGGAGGAGCTGTATCCTGGAAAAGTGTTAAACAAACATTTATGGCTTTTTTTACCATGGCTGTGGAGTTTATAGCATGTTATGAGGCATCCAATCATGGAATATGATTGTGAAATTTTTTCACTGGGCTGTGGATAGTGGTTGGCATAGAAAGACCACTAAAATTATTTTGTGACAATAAGTCGGCTGTGATGTATTCTAACAACAACAGAAGCAATACGTAGTCAAAGCATGTAACCGTGAAGTTTCTGGTTGTTAAAGAAAGAGTTCAGAATTGTCAAAATTCGATAGAACACATAGGAACAAACTCTATGGTGGCAGATCCATTGACTAAAGGTTTACCACCTAAAGTTTTTCATGAGCATGTTGCTCACATGGGTGTTAGTCACTTTTCTGATTCCATGGTTTAGTGGGAGTTTGTTATTGATGATGTTCTTTGACCTTATTTTGTTTATTTTCTATATAGAATAAAGTTGATGGTTTATGTTTTGTTATCTGAGCTTGTTAATCATGCATGCAGTTTAGCATAAAGTTTTTTAGAATGATCTCATTAAGGAATTTGGACCAGTTGGAAACAAACATGATCTAGATCACTTTGCATGTAGTTTCCATGCTATCCATCCATACTTGATCTATGTCATTGAATGTATTGGAATTGGTGATTAAGGAAGGTTTAGTTACAATCGTAGTGATGAAAGCCGCCTTGATTCCGTGTTAATACAGGAGATGGACCAGATTGAACTAAAAGAAAATTCTATTATTGAAATAACCCGTTTATACGTGCTTAAGGTTTATGTGATTTAATTATATTAGGTACATAGACATAGCCCAAGTGGGAGATTGTTAGACATATTTATATAATAATGTTTAATTAAAGTATGAGCTATGTATGTGGATTAATAATTTATCACATTGGGTTATTTTATTAGATTGGACCCTATTATGTGATCTAATTAATTAAGGTCCTAGATTCCTAATTGAGTATGAACTTAATGGGTAGAAGCCCATTCCTAGTTAATTAGGGTTTAATGGGAACCTTAATTGAACTAGTATATAAAGAGATCTTAGGCTATGGTCCTCATATACCAAAACAATATAAGCACTCAGTCTTTCTAGAATCCCATCTAGAGAGATCCCACTAAGGTCATTCGAAGTTTTGGTTGGGGAAGACCATAGTCATCCATCATCATCTTGAAGCTATCATCAATTTTGTAATGGAATCCGGTATGTTATTCTTGACAATTTGACATAAATGATCCTAGGGTTTATCTATTCAATATAGATATAAAGAATTTATGCTAATAGTATGTTCCAATTCATCCTCATCTTTTTCCATTTATGCTTGTTCCTTTTTGTTTAGTCTTTTCGTTTTATTAGAAAAAAAAAGTCATTTATAAAAGAAAAAAGAGTTGTACAGGTTTTTTTTCCCCTAATATGACATATTCATATCTTAAAAAAAAAAAGAATGAAAAAAAAAAATCACACGTGATAATTTGTCATAATTATTTCACTTATACATATTTGTAAAGTATGACTTTCATGTTTATAACAAAATCTTTTACTCTTTATTCTTTAAAAAAAAACTTTTCAAATAATGTTATTCCAAAATATTATTTTCTTAAAAAAGAAAAAAGATTATATAACATTCAATTGTACATATTTACCATTGTCGTTATCTTTGATTTTGTAAAAAGAGTATTTCAAAGTAATGTTCTCTCTTTTTATTATTACTATTTATTTATTTTTTTGAAAAAGTTGTTTCATCACTCTTTTGTACTTATTTTGTAACATATTTTCGTTTTTCATTTTTTTTATTTCTTAAAAGGAGTATTTCAAAGTCATATCACCCTTTGTATTAATTTTTTTGAAAAATCATGCATTGTTTAATAGTACATATTTTCAAGTCTATTTTTTTTAAAAAGGAAAATTCTTTGATTTTTTTAAAAGGGCATTTTATAGGTAGATTTTCCATGTTCATTGTTCATTTAAAAAAAGAATATTCATACATTGTTCCTTATACATATTTTACAGCATATTTTCCATTCCTTGAAAATAAATTCTTAGATTCTTTTTAAAAGTTTATCAAAATATTGTTCTTCATTTGCATTAATTAATTTGAAATTTTTTTTTCATTTTCTTGTATATATTTTGATATTTCAAATAAAATTTTGGAGGCTTTTTTTTATTTCTTTTTTCAAAAAAAGGCCTTTCCAACATTTTCGATTCTTAAAAGAAAATAAAAAGATCACACATCATTTACTAGTACATATTTTAATTTATATTTTTCATATTTCTAACAAAATCTATTTTTTTCTAACCTAAAAAAAACTTTAGTAATATTATTGTTTCATATTTTTTTTCCTTAAAAAAAAAAAATCATGCATCATCTTTTACATATTTTACCATATTTTTCTAACAATTGTTTTTCGAACAAAAAATTATATTTTCAAAGTAATGTTATTGCACTGTTTTTTTAATTAAAAAAAATCATACATCATCTTTTTGTACATATTTCACCATCTATTTTTCATATTTTTAGCAAAATATTTTTTCAAGAAAAAAAACTTTTCAAAGTAATTTTATTGCATCATTTTTTTTCTTTGAAAAAAATCATGCATCATCTATTTTCACATATTTTATCAAGTATTTTCATATATAACAAAATCTAACTTTTTTTCAATTCTTAAATAAACTCTTAAAGTATGTCATTGCATCATATTCATTTCTTAAAAAATAAAAAAAAGCAATCACTCTTATATGTTTATTGTATATATATACATATCTACCAAGTTTTATTTTTTTCATTGTAACATTCTTCTGTATATTCAATCATTAAAAAAAAAAAGATCACGTGTCATTATTTTGTACATACTTTTTAGATAATTTTAAATAATTTCTAACACATCTTTGACTTTTGAACAAAAAAAACATCTTCTTAAAGCAATGTTCTTGTTTGTACATATTCATTTTTAAAAAAAAAAGCATCATGCATTTTTTACTTGTTACTACTTTGAGTCATAATTTCCATCTTTGAACAAATTCCTTGCTTCAAAAAAAAGAAAAAGAAAAAGAAAAAATCAAAATACTATTTTTCAACCTAATCATTTCCTTTCTTTTATTTTCTTATGAAAAATGGAACTTGTCATTTGAATTGAACATATTCTTACAACAATTGTCTTTTTTAAGTTTTTGAAAAATGTTTGTTTCTAAAAAAAAAACAAAAGCAGCAAATTTTACTTGTAAAATAAATAAAAAAAAAAATAGAATTTCTAGATCATAAGTTCTTTTTTTTTTTAAAAAAATGGTGATCTAACGTAATCCTATCTTCTTATCTAGAAAAAAAACTCAGTTCCATCTTCCTCGATAGGAAACCTTGAAAGTTTAAATCATGTTTAAAAAAAAGTTGAGTCTTTATTTGGGAAAGATGACAAAAAAAAAAGTGAAAAAAATAGTGGATGTCCTCATTGCACAAGCTTTATAACAAACTCTCCTTATATATATATATATTTAAACATTGTTCCATCTTCCTCGATGGGTAACCTTGAAAGTTTAAATCAGGTTTGAAAAAAGTTGTATCTTTATTATGGGAAAAGATGACACAAAAAAAAAAAACAAAAAAAAAAAAACAAAAAAAAAACAAAAAAATAAAAAAATAAAAAAAGGAAAAAAAATAGTGAATGTCCTAATTGCACAAGTTTTATATCAAACTCTCTTTTTCCTATGAGAATGCCACCTACCTCATTAAATAATTACTATACCACCCAATCCAATTCCTAATATCCTTGATCTACCTTGCTTATTAGACCCATAATCCCATTTCATCATCCTGTTGATTTGAGCTATTTGAACTAAATAAGAAGCTTATTGGCCTACACTATAATGTTATAATGAGGCAATTGACTATTTTCTATTGACCTATGCCGTAATACTACTATAGTATAGCGATTTGGTATTTTTCTTATGGCCTATACCATAATGTTGCTATAATTGGACAATCAAGTACTTTCCTCATCTTTACTCATATGTTTAGATGTCTTTAAAAGTAATTTATAAGATTTATATCTTACAGACACTATCTCAAGTCACAAAAAGATTTTTAATTTGGTCAGTTTATTTTATAAGTTCCTTCATGACATATCCAGTTCTTAGGCATTTGTCATACCTTTAAAATTTACATCCAATTTATTTGAATATCTTTCATATTCAAATATCTCTCCTAGATCAATCCTATTCTCTTAAATAAAGTGAGTCATTTCCTGAAGACAATAACTTTAAGGATAAGATGTGTTAGCAACCTCGGAGTAGATCTCCGTTCAAGTTCAAACTGTTGGCAGATTATCAATGAATTCACAAGGAGCTACATTTGGGAACGTAGCATTATGGTTTTTGAGATATAAAGTAGCATCAAGTAATGAGGCATATTTACAATAGAATTGTCTTCAACGAGGCAAAAAAAAAAAAAAACAAAACAAAACAAAAAAAAAAAAAAAAACAAAAAGAAAAAAAAGGAAAAAGGAAAAGAAAAAAGAAAAAAAAGAAAAAACGAAAAAACGAAAAAAAAAAAGAACAATTGGATGATCTTTTAAGCTTGAATGCCTTAAAAAAATTTGACTTCCACATTAAAGAAAACAAATTTTCAATTTTGACTTTGGGAAAAAGGAAGAATGGAATAGTGTTGTGTTAGAGTTTGAAAATTAGAAACTACAGATGACATGGAGTCATATCATGAGGACCTGGTTTTGTTCCTATCTGAATGCATGCCTAAGCATTTACATGTGATGATTTTTTATTTGATGAAGTACGTGCATTTCACTTGGCTATTGCATATCAAAACAATTGTGTGAGAAAATGGTCCTTGTAAAAAAAAAAAAAAAAAAAAAGAAAAAGAAAATAAAAAGAAAAGAAAAATCAAGGAATAGCCAGTAAAAGAATAAGAAATGAAGCTTTGAAAGTGTGACATTTTTGCTAAAGAATATATAAAGTAATCAAAAAATGCGATCATACATCTCCAATGGCTGATCTATCTAAATTTTGAGCTAATGTCATATTTTAATGCAAAACACCCACTGATGCGATCAAACAAGAAATATCATAAACAAAAGCTCAATCGTATAACCAGTTAATGCGACAACCTTAGGCGATGAAACATGATATGACATAGGTGGCGGAAGTCAAATCTTAGATTGAGTTGGTATCTGATTAGAAAACTTCGTTGAAGATTCAATAAACTTTTGATAAGTTGTAGGCGGTGCATTAGGGTTTGGAATTTAGTGCACCCTATCAGCACAATCATGAGTGAGAGAATAGAAGTCATCATCAGATGCCTATAAATACCTATGCAATTTCCATGCAAAATATATAAGGGTCATAAAAACACCTCGGCGAGAACCTGGGTCTCTTGTTGAAGAAGAGAAGTTCCATTGTTCGATATTTAAGTGAAGCAGTCAGCATAAAAGCCGGAGAGAGTAAGACATTGCACACTACAACTTGATTCTCTATCCCTTCCTTTATCTCATAGTGTATATATGTTGTATCGTTAAATTTGAAGAATTAAAGTCTACAATATGAATACTTGTTTATCCGTTTCTTTGTTCATTTCTTCTATCACTATCATGAGCAGTTAAATTACCTTATGGGCTGACGAGCATATAACAAACATAAGTAAGAACTGACGTTCAAATAATTCTTGCAACGAGTCCATGATTTTACATGCAATGACCATGTTCTTAACTCTTTTGGCCAAAGCATCAGGTATGGTAGCCAAAATGTGAAATCGGGTCAACAAGTTAGCCTTCATCCATGCCTCATATGTATTATGAACATTTCGCGGTGTATCAAGGGTCGGGACTTGACGACACTCCTTAACCATGAAAAACTCGAGGTCGGTTACCACGAAATATGTTTTAAAGAAATCTTTCCAATGTATGTAATCGGTCAAATTAGAGGCAACTAATGGAAAATCAAACATGTTGGTGAAAAAGAAACACATTGACCTACATTAGGTTTTAGCAAATACTCGTTGAAAAAACAATATCCAATACGGTTTAGTAAAACTGAAATGAACTCCATGTAACATTTAGTTTCGCAATGACGCTTCAAAGGTTTAGAACAAAAGCAACAGAAGGGTAGTCAATTTATCCTTCCTCTAAATTGAGACATTCTCAACCAGCCATTAATTCCAGAACAACTATTACTCCTATAATGACTAGCCATCATTGATTTGGTCAAGAGATCATTAACTTGCTTAACAATTTCTCCTAAGTGTGACCCGTCATTTAAAGGCCTTAGAGTTCCACCCCAAGCAGCCAATCTGAAAAAAAAAATCCGATTGGGGAAAAAACTAAAGTGATCGTATCCATTTCTGGAGTTCACCTTGATATTGACCAACTGCACAAAACCCATCTGAAGGGGGGTACTCCCAGGGCACCACAAGGGAGTGCATGAAGATCGAGTAAGTGACTTTTTAGGTTTGCCCAAGAGTAACTTTTACCTTGGAAAGTTGAACATCTTTTGATGATCATTCATTAAACTCTTTTATGAAGTCTTTGATCAACTAGCATGCTTGCAGAAAATCTATCTAATTCACCTTTCTAAGTAGGTTTCTAGGTAGGGGTGTTCCGTGTCCGTCAGCTTAAGTACCCCAGCCTAGACAGAACCCGCCTTAGACAAAAGGTCCCTTATAGATAGATTTAATACAAATTTAATCTTTTGTGCCAATTAATTTAATCCTACTAAACCAATTTAAAAGATTAAACTTAGGTATCTAATCACATTAGAATCTTGAACTTTGGTCTATCTCAATCTAATTGTAAAACTCTTTTAAAACATGAGTTCGCCTAAGTTTGCATGCAACTCTTTCTTATTGATTTTAGTTCTAATTTCCATTATAACGCTTATAACCAGAAAAAACCAAAACCATCACAATGTGAAGCTACACATATAAGGTATTCATAAATTTTACAAATTTGGCCTAAGTGCCATGCTCCATGTGTGAAACCCGGATTTCCATTTTCCCTTCTTAAGCAGGAAATAAAATGGATTAACTAAGTGAAAGTTAAATCCTATGTTGAAGTGAAAGAAAATTCTAAGTGTTTAAATGGATTGCTTAGTAGCTTTGAAATAAGCCTTAACTAGTGAAAATTTGGTTAAGTATGAATCAAAACAAAACTATGCGTTGGAGGCTAGGAAAAATGGCTAAGTATTAGACAATGTATTGATGTGTGCCATGCGTTGGCCATTAGACTTTGAGAGGTTATTTGGGAGGTTAGTAGAGCATGCGGTAGCCACAAGTTGTGCGGACATAGGCACAAGGCACTGGAGATGCGTGCACGCATTGATCGAGAATGCGGCAATGGTACACGCACGCTTTGATCGAGTATGCGATGATGGTACGTGCACACATTGATCGAGTATGCGGCGATGGTACGCGCACGCATTGATCGAGTATGCGGCCGATGATTTGCGGCCGATGGTATGCGACCGAAGGTATGCGGCCGATGGTACGCGATCGAAGGTATGCGGTTGAAGGTATGTGATCGATGGTATGCAATAGCACCACGCGTTGATGGTATGCGGCAGCACTATGCATTGATGGTATGCGGCAACACTACGCATTGGTGTTATGCGGCGATACTATGCGTTGGTGTTATGCGGCGGTACTATGCGTTGGTGATATGCAACGACCTTGCTAAAGGATGAGCTAGGCGATGAAACAACCTATGGTGGACGCATGGTGAATTTTCCTTGCGTTGCTAAGGCTTGTAGTAATAAGGTACATGAGGTTGATTGCGTTGGTTATAAGGAATGCATTAGCAAAAGCCTAGGCGATGGTGAGCTATACTATGAAGTGTTTAGTTGAGAACCAAGTCGACCCAAAGGTCATTATGCATTGGTAATGAGTTATGTGCCAAGGACATACGAGGCATGTGGACGCATATGAAGTTGGATGGACGGATATGACGTTGGATGGATACATATGGGAGTGAATGGACGCATTGCGGTAGATGGCCGCATAGGAGATTGGATGGACGCATTTAAGGTCGTCATCCGGACATGTGGCTTGTTAGGAAGAAATATTAAGCCTTAAGCAAATCAGTTGAATACACAAGTAGATATGCAAATTGAGGGCTATGCATTGGTAAAAGGGGAGCAAGACACCTTGGATTACGATGACGCAAGATTGCGTTAATAGTGTAAGGAAAGAACACTTGGACATGCGGCCAAGTAGAAGGTGTCGGCCTTAGAGAGATCTTGGATGCCTATAAATAGGGCCAAGAACTTCAGATGAGAACTCAAATTCTCTTCAAAGGACATTCAGAAGAGTGTATGAAGGTTGATTGGGAGAAGATTATGCGTTGATGGAAGAACGCATGTGTTGGTAGCAAGACCATGCGTCGGTCATGAAGTTCCAAGAGAAGGAGATGCTGTCGAACAGGAAGGACTGGAAGTAGCATCAAATTGGGATAAGGAGTTCTCCCAGAATAATCGTGCGTTTGGAGTGATTCTAATGCCACCTGAAATCTATGAGAGTCTAGTTATCATGGTGGGGCTGCCGGAGAAGAATCTCCAAGGAATCGGGCTGGACAATGAGGAAAAGACAGAAGGATCGAGCTGTCGGGTAAGCTGGGCCAGCCTTGATGTTTTGACGATTCCGGCCAAACCACGAGGGGTTATGAGCTAATATTTTGAAGTAAGATAACCTAAGAGTATATTTGTAGAAGGAAGTATCTCTAGATAAAGCCTATAACTATAAGTAATCTAAGCTTTAAATTGAATCTGGAATTTAGGGTTCAAAAGAGGAGCCCGGGAAGATCAAGGACCTTGTAAGAGAAATATTCCCATCCTTACCAAGGTAAGTGGTAATTTCCTTTAAGTCTTAAAGCATATCTTTAAGAGTAAATTGTATATGCTTATGTAATGAATGAGTATCTAGCGTGAGATTGAGATTATGTGATCGGGATAGTCAGGGGGTCAATAGACTTAGTTCTTGAGCCCAAAAGCAAAACCTCACGAGATGGTCAGTGGACCAAGAGATCTAGTTCCTGAGCTTGTGGGAGGATCCTCGTATGGGATGGTCAGAGGGCCGACGAGCCTAGCTTCTGAGCCCATGATCGGGGAGCTATGTGCACATAGAAGACATTTGGAACAAAAGGGAACTTAACTGAATAAGCGTTCATGATTAGTATTAGTTAACTATCAACCGTGTGTGTAGGTAGAGAATAGACTCATTCTAAGTAGTTATCAGTTTAGCTATCTATCGTGTGCATAGATAGAGTTGAGAACAGATTCGTTCAAAGCTTAGGTTTGAATGTAATCTTGTATTTATGATATGCTTGTTATTTATGAGTTGAAATATACTCTAGAAATTGCTTACCACTCACTGAGCTTTGTGAAGCTCATTCTTTTCTTTCATGTTTTTCTTCCCAGGTAGTGAAAGGTGGGGAGTTCTAGGGTGCTGCTAAGGTCAAGGTCTACTACAAGCCACAGTCGCACTTCCGGAGGATTTTACAGTTGTTGTTGTAAACCTTGCAGTTAAGTCTTGGAGTTGTATATACCTTATATTACTGTAATAAAATGGGCCTACTTATTTAGTAGTTGTTATCTCCTTGACTTAAAGTTTACTGAGTGTTGTAAAGAGGTTTAGTTGGACAGTAGGTATCACACAAGGTGGTATCTGCGGTCCCTCATGCCTCTCCTCGGGTTCAGGAGTGCGGGCTCGGGGCAGGGTGTGACACCATGCATTGTTCATTCATTACTATTAGTATATAACACTTATACAACAAAGCAATGAACCAAGCATACATGCTTCCATACACCCTTATACTATAACTCTTATAATATAAAGATGATGCATGAATATGCTTACTGCATGCATAAATATATAATGCATGTGCATGCTCTCTTGTAATTTCATCATGCCAATTGCTATATTATAACAATTATAATATATGATGCATGAATAAAATGCATAACCAAAGGTGAGTTTTAAATCTATATGAACTACACTGTGGCATATAAATAACATACATCTCATGTACATTAAATAAAAGTTGATGAACCTGGATAATTAGCCTCAAAATCCCCAAAAAACAAAACTAACTATTATAAAGCACAATGAGCATCCGGTTCAAACAAGCGAACCAGGTCTTGAACCATCAAGGCGAAGAAACGTGTCTCCTTGATCGTGTACCAAATCCTTGTGATCACCTACACGAGAGAGTAAACTCTTTACCCAATCGTTTACCAACGCTTCCTGAGCTTAAACGATCGTATACTTTAACTATACGATAAGCATGAAGGCACGCGATCGTGCAACGAAAGCTTTAAGCGATTGACTAAATGACAATGATGGGATGAAGCATAATCGTCTAAATGATCGTGGAGCAAGCGTCAAAGTATCGTATACCGGGTGATCGTGCAGTCAGTGACTATGTGATGAGGCATGCTGAGCTACACGATCATTTAATGCGCGCGCCTTTTATTAAACAATGAGCATCAAATGCTCTACGTGATCATTTACCTCCAGCGTCCACGCAATCGGGCAACCAATGCTACGTGATAGAATAAACACTTTACCCTATTGTTTAGCATTAGCTAAACGATCATTTAGTAAATACTACACGATCAAATAGAATTTTTCTACACGATCATTTAGCCAAATCCCAACATTCGTTCACCTTAGGATACATGATACGACCAACCTTTGGTCTTCTTCCTCGATGAGAACCACATCTCCATGCTTTGAAACTTCTTCATGAATTACTCAACAAACATTAAACACTTTGAACACAGACTCGATTGCTTGTTAATTATGCCCAAAAACGCAAGGGCCCTTACAAATTAACACTTTGTAAACTTAAAGAAAGCTTTAAATAGAGGCTACTATCCCATAAACATTCATCAACACATCCACAACTGCATTTAACTCTTAAGCACAATGCAGAAACCTTAAAACCCACCACGATTGTAAAAGAAGTTCAAAACAGAAATGGTAATTTGGAATATCAGAACAACCTGGCTCTGATACCAATTGAAGGAAATCAAACACGAGGATTTCCATGAGCAACAGAAGGGATTGTTCCAAATTCTACTCGAATGAACACAATCTATTACAGTCTAAACAGAAACTAATAGGTCATGCACAATAAGAAATTACAGCATGCTAAACGATGATACAAGGGATGAAGGATGCATACCTTTGAAGAATCATTCTTCATGAATCCCTCAATCAATCTACAAGCGTCCAATAATAGCACACTCGAATGCAACGACCGGTACAACCAATGAACACGAACACAACGAACACATCCTCCACGAACCAATCGAGTCTAACCTGATCCACGAATTGAGTGAGGACACCACCACAATGGTTACCTTGGTATTCTCGGTGTGAGAATCCAGGAGTTGTGGGCTTTGTCTGATCTTGGCTTGCGGAAGAGACTGGAGGACTATGATCGAGTAGACAATTGAGCAAGTGGGAGATTAGATGTTATCTATCATATAGACGATGTGTTCGATCGTTTAGTAAATGGCAGTCTAGACTTAGCCATTCGATCGTGTAGCTACGATTAGCTGAATGACTATCGTATAGTCAAAGCTACACGATCGTTTAGTCTCTGCCAGCTATCCCTTAGTGAAACTCTTTCACTTGATAGCTTGTCTCCGTAGTTCTGAATGAGGCAACTCTCCTAAATTTAGGAAAATAGTTTTCCTTTTATCTCACGATTTCCTTAAAACCACCAATAACCTCCCACTAAATCTGTTATTAAAGAGAAATTAATTATCATATACTTAATATATTATAAATAAATATGATAACCAACTTATCATATTATATTTATAATCTATAGTTTTAATATTTTATCTCATGAAACATACAAACCATAGTTCTTTTTAGGACAATAACTTTAAGGATAAGATGTGCTAGTAACCTCGGAGTAGATCTCAGTTCAAGTTCAAACTGTTGGCACATTATCAATGACTTCACAATGAGCTACATTTGGGAACGTACCATTTTGATTTTTGAGATATAAAGTAGCATCAAGTAATGAGGCGTATTTACCATAGAGTTGTCTTCAACGAGGCAAAAAAAAAAAAAAAAAAAAAAAAAAAAGAGAAAGAAAGAAAGAAAGAAAGAAAGAAAAATAAACATAAAAGATAAAAATGGAAAAAGGAAAAAGGAAAAGAAAAGTAAAAAGAAAAAAGAAAAAAAGAAAAAGAAAAGAAAAGAACAATTGGATGATCTTTTGAGCCTTGAATGCTTTAAAATTATTTGATTTCCACATTAAATAAAACAAATTTTCAATTTTGACTTTGGAAAAAAGGAAGAATGGAGTAGTGTTGGGTTAGAGTTTGAAAATTAGAAATTACAGATGACATGGAGTCATATCATGATGACCTGATTTTTTTCCTATCCGAATGCATGCCTAAGCATTTACATGTGGTGATTTTCTCTTTGATGAAGTATGTGCATTTCACTTGGCTATTGCATATCAAAGCGTGTGAGAAAATGATCCTTACAAAAGAAAAAAAAAAAGAAAAAAAAGAAAAAAAAAGAAAAAAAAAGAAAGAAGAAAGAAGAAAGAAAAAAAAAAGAAAAAGAAAAGGAAAATCAAGGACTAGCAAGAAAAAGAAAACATTTAGGATCCTTCAATGTTGAAATAGGAAAATTCAAGATGATATATGTAAAATTGGGACACTTTAAATTGACATATATTCTGAGACAACGACATTCAGATGGAGGCATGAAGTGAGACAAAATCACCATATTGTATATCGTTTGCTCAATTTTGGCAACAGCAAAAACTCCACTATTCCAGAGTGCAGGGAGGTTGCATAGCCTAAAAGTATGGGAAGTCTCTCGAAGCTACCGAACTTACCACTTGGGACATTTTAAAACTAAGGACACAAAATATCTTCAAAGTCACATGATCAATTGTGATGGTAGTTATCTAATCACTTTCAAGATGTCAATTGGGACAACCAATGTGTCAAGTGAAAAGAAATTTTCTCGATGAAAGTCAAAACTAAGTGATTATTGAAATTTTCGTAGGAGCATCATTTTTATCAGCTCATTGAGAAACTATTTAGAAAGGAAGAAGCTTGTAGAAGAAAGCTGATTCTACAGAGTTAGAGCATTATATTTGGTCGAGAAGTCTATTGCATGAAGAGACTATTTGCTGGGAAATACCCATCCTATTACGCCATATGAGTGAAATCTTGGAAAGTTACACCATCAAGTCTAAAAAGGAGTTGTTCAAGGAATGATTCACTTTCATTGTCTTCTTAGTCCTCGTATGTGGATATCTTTTATTTTTTTCATACTTCTTGTTTCTCATCTATGTTGTCCATGTATGCTTTCGTGTCTCATCTTTAATCTCCCATGCATATACTTAGTCTTCATTCATTTGCACATTTTTTTCTTCAAGTGTCACCTTTCATTCGTGTCTCATATATCTTATTTCATTTAATTATTTCTTTTTGTAAAAAATCAATTCTTTGTTTTCTTTATCCAAGTTTGTGCTAAAAAAATTTAGAACAGTTTTTTTTTTTTATTTCCCTTCTCTAACTACAAAGTCACTCTTTCAACTTATTGTTTCTTTTGGAAGTCATGTCATTCACTTCATGCTTGAGTTTGTAAGATGATCTGACCAAATAAAACAATAATGCTGTAAATTACTTTTATTACTTTTCTTCATTTCCCTTGATTTTAATGTCACTTGGTAGTCTATAGGGGAGTTAGAGGCTAGGTGTATATTATCTTTTTCTTTATAAAAAAAAAAAACACAAAAAATCTCTTTTTTGATGTACAGTTTTTTTTTTTTTTTTCGTCTCAAAACATGATTATACAAATTCTTGCATAAATAGTGGGGCAATTTTGGTTAAGGGTTTTATTTTTTCTTAAAAAAAACAACAAAAAGTTTTAAGAATTCATTTCATTATCTCTTTATTTCTTTGGAGATTTTTTTTATTTAGAAAAAAAACTGAAAGTTGTTCTCTTTGATACAATGCCCTGAAACAAAATCATAATTGAATACTAGGCGATTTGAAATTGAGATTTCCAAACAAAAGCTTTCTTAAAAAAATCAGTTAAAGAAAATAGTTATGAGCATTTTTCCTTTTGTAGCCAAGTAGATCATCTCGTCTTAAGTGTTAAATTCATTGTTTTAAAACATAAACAAATACAAACAATTCAATTCTCATAAGATAAAAAGGGAAAAAAATCACAAAACTAAAAAATGGTAGTTTATCGTTTTCCCAGCCAGTCTCACAATTTAGCGTTTACTCTTGATTGTTTCAAAACTAAAAAATGGCAGTTTTGTGTTTACTTTGGGCTATATCACAGTTTAGCTCTATCCCTAGCTGTGTCAAAACTAGAAAATAGCAGTTTAGTGTTTATTCCTAACTGTCCCAGAGTTTAGCATTTACCCTTGACTGTGTCAAAACAAAAAATGGAAGTTTAGCGTTCACTCCTGGCTGTCACAGTTCAGCGTTTACCCCTGGCTATGTCAAAACTCAAAAATGGTGGTTTGGCATTTACCACTACTATGTCAAAAATAAAAATGGCAGCATTTACCCTTGGGTGTATCAAAATTTAAAATGGCAGTTCAACGTTTACCCATGGTTGTCTCATAGTATAACGTTTACTCGTGATTGTGTCAAAACTAAAAT
The DNA here is from genome assembly GCF_027475165.1 of Benincasa hispida. Taxonomy (NCBI): domain Eukaryota; kingdom Viridiplantae; phylum Streptophyta; class Magnoliopsida; order Cucurbitales; family Cucurbitaceae; genus Benincasa; species Benincasa hispida. Next base: position 2,957,279 of record NC_143484.1, on the reverse strand, counting down.
ATGTCAGGTTAGTGTTTACCCCTGGCTGTCTCACAATTTAACGTTTACCCCGATCGTGGCACAAAATAAAAAATTTTAAAAACATTCTTTTGGTTTATAGTTTACTTGTTAGTCATCTTTAATTTATGTTATTATTGTCTTAATTGTTTGCACATGTATAATGAAGAAATAAAATATTAGACAAATTAAGGTGTATGCCTTTATCCACCTCCTAATTCTATAAGGATGAGCGAAGGGGAGCAGACTGTAGACCCCTAAATTTGTCTGAATTAGTACGGATAAAATTTGAACTACCAATGTGTCTTTCAAAGGAGCATGGGGGTCTTAACTTCCATGATTTGGAGGATTTCAATCAAGCACTTCTGACAAAGTCAGTTTGGCTAGTCTTGACCTATTCATCTCTCTCATTGCCTGCTTTAGACCTCGTGATTTTGAGAGATTTCAAATCATAATGGATTTTAAATGAATTTTGTTGTTTGGTATTCCAAGAAAGCTATTTTAAAATCTTGAATGATTTCAATTCTTGTTTTTACTTTAAAAAATTCCTGACTAGAATGGTCAGATATCGTGGGATTTCACAGGATTTAAAAGTAAATTATTAATTTACAATTGTCATATTCTAATTTTCAATTAATACATCATATTTAAAATTCTATATTAGTAAAATCTTAACTTTCTTTTCCTTTTTGGTCATCATCCAAACACACAATTTTAAATATATTAATTTTAAATTCTTTCGGGTTCTAAAAAAAATAATTAATTGAAAATAATTTTTCAGATTTAAAATCACATGATTTAAAATTATTTCTTAAACTTTCTTGAATACAAACGGACGGTTAGTTTTTAAGAATCTTAAAGGGTATCGTTTTCCTTAGGCATCAATATCAGAGGCTAGAGATTCCCTTCCTCTTCTTTTTTCTGGCAGAGTTTTTTATGGGGCAAAGTTCTTCTTCAAATATGTTTGCAGCACAAAATTGGTAATGGTTTGTTAACTTTTGTTTTTGGAGACTCATGGATCACACAACCCCATACTTTTTAAACCCCTCTATCATCATGTTGTTGTTGGTGTGTCATTTTATTATTGTAGATCGTTATTGGGTTGTTTTGATATGAATGGTTTTTGTAATGTGCAAAGTGGTTATAAGTTATATGGATAGGTGTAAGCATACGACTGTTGTGTGCTTCTTCGGGTCCACATCATAACTATATATGTGCACATTTATGATTGATTTGTAGACCTTCAGGTTACATACTATGATTAATGCACCTTCCTTCTTACCACTGATTTGTGGACTTTCACGTTACACACTATGACTATGCATGTCCTTTCGGGTTCATGTTTACGACTAATTTGTGGACCTTCGGGTTACATACTATGATTGATGGGTGTTCCTTTGGAATAACGTTTATGACTGGTAGGTGACCCTTCGGGATCACGACGACTGATATGATATGAATGTACACTGATGCCTAGATAAATTAGTTAACAAGTAACCTAGAGGGTCTAGTAACGAGTCATTTACTGAATATTTTTATACTCATCATTTCTTTTCTTATGTTTTTCAAGTAATGACTATGGTGACAGGATCGTTTATTGGGGTTGTGGGTACCTATACTTCTGTAAATGATGTTATAAAATGTTTGTGAAATTGATGGAAAAGGCTAGAGATGTCTTAACTATAAAGCTATGTCGAGAATATGAAATGTGCATCTGATTGAACTATTTTGACCATTTTCTTTTTCAATCTATAAACATTTTGTTGGAGCAAACGATGTGAATAAGATATGAATAATACTAGCAAAATAATTACAACTTAATTGGATACAAAGAATTACAGTGTAAGCATATAAACATTGTATACAACAACGATTTTGAAACTCAGAAAGTAAGATAGACTAACAAAGGCTAAGGTGAAATAACTACAAACTTATAAAATTCTCAAGATCTTGTGGAAATATCAATAGATAGTCAAGGTACACTTTTTATAAGCGTTGTCTTTGCACAGGCTATAAATAGACTACAACAAACATGTTAGAAGATTAAAATTTTACTATTAAATGGAAAAAAAAGTTTCTAACTATCGGCGTCTATCAGTGATAGCCTACTCTCTGTTTCTATTACTGATACATGTTGATGGACTTCTATCAACTTCTATTAAAGAAGATTAAAATTTTACTTTTTTTGTATAAACAATTTTCTTTATTTTTCTATTTTTGAAAATCTCTCTAGAATTAATTTACCTCAAATTTAACATCACGAGACTAGTTTCCATCTTTTTTTTTTTTTAAAAAAAAAGGAATAACTTTCATTCACCAATTCTAACTCAAACAACAAAAGAAGCCGATTAAATTAGACAAAACATAATTAATAAACAACTATGTCACAAAAAAAAAAAAAACCATCCAGAATAAAAACCATCGAGAATTATTTAGACCTCATTTAATAACCATTTCGTTTTTGTTTTTTGTTTTTGAAAATTGAGCCTATTTCTTTCCCATTTCTTTAATGATTTGCTGTACAATGATTGAATTCTTAACTAAATTTAAAAAACAAAAACAAATTTTTTAAACCTACTTCTTTTAATTTTCAAATTTTGGATTGGATTTTAAAACATTGCTAAAAAATAGATAAAAATGAAGAAATTTGGAGTAGTAGTATCTATAAGTTTAATTTTAAAAAATAAAAACAACAAACTAAATGGTTACCAAATGAAGCTTGTTTCGTAGTTGAGATTTATGCTCCAAAAGTCGCATAATTAGTTTTTTTTTTTTTTTTTAATATTTTGGGACATGGTATGTAAAACCCGAACCCTAATTACTTTAAGTAAGAGTAAGTAATGAGATGTCTCCTAATGAGTTAAATGAAGCCATATTTTAGGAGGGTTAGAGGATGGAAGCAAGAAGAAATAAGCTCTTGTGTAGCTAAGTGTAAACCCCAAATTCTAAGTTCCTAAACAAGTATGTTTAGCCAAAGGAATGATATATTAAATATTTAATAAGTGAAAATTCTTGTTATTTATAGAAGTTGTGGAGAAAGGAAAAGAAAAACACATTAAATAAGGAAACTCACTTATTGGTTTGGGATGTGGCGGTTAATCCTCGAATTCGGAAGGTGGCAGGAAGATTAAAAAGAAGAGAAATTTTGAAAGCTTGGTTTCAGCAATCTACATGAGAAAATTTAGTGAAATTGGTGTCATTTCAAAGCTGGGAGAATCTAGTTTTTAGGATTATCTTGCTGGAGAAAGATTGCAGAAGAAGAAGAACAAAAAGTGACGAAATTACAGAAGAGACAGAATCTCAGATTAATCAGGGCCCAAGGTAAAGATTGGAAGCTCTAGGAGAAAATATAAAGAAATTTTGGCTGACATTTTAAGGTAAGAAAGTTAACGCAATTCGAAACATGTTTGTAGAAGGAAGTTTCTATGCATAAGCAGACAGCTGCTTGGGAAGAACAAGCAAACAGCTCACTGTGGAGATTATAGTGAGATTTTGTGATGAATATCTCGCTAATGAAGGAAATCTCACTAATTTTGTGATGAGGATCTCGCTCTAGAAGGGAATCTCTCTAGAAATTGTGTTGAATCTCGCTGGAAAGGTAAGTATCACTAGGATGAAAGGATCTCGCTCATGAGGAGGATTTCGCTCATAAGGAGGATCTCACTCATGAGGATTTCTCATGAGAAGAATTCACTCGTGACTAGAATCTCGCTGGTAAGGCTGTATTTGATGATGAAAGTTCTATTTGAAGTATTTTGCTAAGAATTCTAAGTAGTTTAATCGGGAATTATGTCCTTTCAGGCCGAGAAGAGCTAGGAGAGGTGTATAACCCGTTAAGAGGCCAACGAGATGTGAGTGACTATGTTATGAATTAATATTTTAATGATTTAGAAACCATGATTTTCTTGAAGTTATTTCTCATGCTAAGTGTTAGAAACTATGATTTCTTTGAAGATATTCCTCATGCTAAGTGTTTAAATGAAGTGCCAAGCAACGTATTTGTGAAACTGTTTCTCATGCTAAGTAAAGCATGTTTTCCATGAAATTGACATGAGGTAAATATGTTATCTCGTCCAAATACTTTCAGCATGGTTAAGTAACTCCATTTTTATGATGAACTAGTATGATGATTTGAGCACTAATTCTTAGTGTTCAACTAAATGTTTATGACTAGTTTTACTTAAAACGCGATACCGAAGGACATTTGAGAAGGTATCTGCCCAACTAGACACCGAAGGACATTTGAGAAGGTATCCGCCCAACCAGATATCGAAGGACATTTGAAAAGGTATCTGACCAACTTGATACCGAAGGACATTCGAGAAGGTACCGGACGAACTTGATACCGAAAACATTTGAGAAGGTATCTTAGCAGCTCGATACTGAAGGACATTTGAGAAAGTATCTGAGCAGAAGTACCCAAGGTATGATGGTACTCAGTTATAACCACGTGCACGTAGGTAATACGACGTCGAGGGATTGAGCAAAAGGGTTCTCCCCGACTAAGGTTGACGTTGAGAGTTAGATCTAGTAGTTCACTCTCAACTAAGGATAAAGGTAGTCATATCTTCTCTAAGGCTAGAAGGATAGTTTGGAATTGCTAATGCTTATGAATGTTTATCAACGCATGATGTTACTAATGTATGAGTTTTCCAAGTATGTTTTCTATATCTAACTCATGCTAATAGTTTTTACAAGCTAGTTCACGATTTGTGAACCCCGAATCCCAATTTTACACTTAAGTGTGTTTTCTTATTTAAATTGTCTTAATTTTCCACATAATTGTGTGTCCCTATTTAAATTTGTATAAATAAGTTGAGTAGGTTGATGAGAAAGTTAGTATGAAATGGTGAAGAAAGAATCGGGATTTGAAAAGAAAAATATGGAATTGAGTTGGAAAAGTTGGGGAAAAATAATAAGTAGGTTGAACTAGTGTGGAATAATATGGAAATTAAGTTTGGAAAATTTGGGGAAATTTCGGCTAAGTATAAAAAAGTTATGTGAAATACGTTATGACTGAAGGACTGAGAAAAATATGGAAGTCATGTGTAATGCGTTTTGTGCACAAAGCACCGGAAGGCAAGTGATTAGTGGCTTAATCGTGTAGGAAGTGTACGGAGACAAACAATGTTCACAGTAGCTAAGAGCGAGATCAGCGTGATCGTTGAGAGCGAGACCAGCGAGATCATTTAGAGTGAGATTTTGAGCGAGAAAGTTGGAGAGAGCGAGAGTAGAGAGAGCGAGATTCTGAGCGAGAAAGTGGGAGAGAGCGAGAGTGGAGAAAAGTTATAGAGAAAGCTGGAGAGAGCGAGATTGGAGAGAGCAAGACTAGCGAGAAAGCTGGAGAGAGCGAGACCAGCGAGCAAGCTGGAGAGAAAAGTGGGAGAGAATGCTGGAGAGAGTGACACTGTCGAGAGTGGAGAGAATGACACTGTCGAGAGCGGAAAGAGCGAGAGCGCCTATGTATTAGCCTTGCTTTGTCCGATTCGAACATCACGCCAATGCCTTGCCTATGCATTGAACGGCCGGGCAAGCTTCTGGGCAATGTATTTGGATGCGTTGGGGTGAATTATGCATTTAAAAAACCTAATTTGGATACAGACAAAGCTTGAAGACGTAAGGGCAAACGTCAATTAAAATTTAAGTGTCCGATTAAGAGAAATTCTTTAACCCTAAGAAATTGTGTTGGATGCATTTGGGAAGAACACATTGAACCAAGGTGAAGTCAGCTTACGTTGATAAAGGGAGGATTAAACATTTGGCCATGCAGCCAAGTAGGTGCTGTCAATCCTACAAGCAATTTAAACGCCTATAAATAGGGAGTTGGGATTTCATTTTCAAATCACACAAAAATCATAAATTTCGTAGAGAAAGTAGAGGGCAGTGAGGGTTCAGAGGAATGTGTCAACTTTGGATGAGGAGATCTTCCAATCAACTCGTGCGTTTGGAGTGATTCTAAAGCCATATGAAAGCTCTAAAAGTCTAGTTTTCATAGTAGAGCTGCCGGAGAGCTCAAAGGAACTAGGCTGGAGGTTGAGAAGAAGGCAGAAGGGTCAAACTGTCGGATCAGTCTCGGTCAGTCTTGAATATTTTGAGATTCCGGCCAAATCACGAGGAATTCTAAGCTGAATAAGTTTGTAGAAGGAAGTATTTCCAAATAAGGTTTGAAACTATGAGTAATCTAAGTTGTAAGTTGAATCTGAATTTTAGGGGTGAAAAAGGGACCCAAGGAGCTACTAGAGTGAAAAGTTCCTAAGAGTTCGAGGTGAGTGGCTAAAATGTTTTCGAACTAAAACGTTTTTAAACTGTTTTGATTACAAATTTACAGAAAGCATGTTTGCGAAAATAATTCTCATGCCTACTAGTTTTATAAAGTGGTTTCCAAGCAAGTTTGAATTGTGATTTGAACGCATGCATATTGTTGAAAAACTATTTACATATGTTGATTTTATCCAGCATGCGTTATCATCTTTAAAGCCATGTTGTATATGTGTTATACTGTACATGCTTTAAAGAGAAAAGTTGTTTATAAATAGTTTTGGTAAAATGCGATGCCGAAGTACAAGGAGAAGACATCCACCCAACTAGATACTGAAGTACAAGGAGAAGGTATCTATTGGTACTGAAGTATTTGAGAAGGTACCAAGCCAACGGGATACTAAAGTACGTTGGAGAAGGTATCCTAGTAGCTCGATACTGAAGTACAAGGAGAAGGTATCTGAGCAGTAGTACCTAATGTGTGAAGGTACTTAGTGTGGCCACAGGTGAATAAAGTCAGAGATTGAGCAAAAGGGTTCTCTCTGGACTAGTAGTTGGTGTTGGGATTATTTTACCAGTTATACAGTACTTTGATTTGAGAAATGATTTTACTGTTTTATGTTTAAAACACTTTATATAATTTACGCTTGGAAAATATTTATGCTGCAAAAGTTTATATTTTAGATAAAACTATTTTCTGAAATTATGCATGAGAATTTACTATGTTTTCTCGGTCACTCACTGGGCGTAAGCTCACCCCGTTTTTAAATGTTTTTGTTCCCCCCCCCCCCCGCCCAATCCTTTGAAGATAGCTTCTGCTCTGCCACTAAAAGACTAAAAGACTTGTAACCGTTTGCTAGGTGGTTACGATTAATATTGAACACATGTTACTACTGTTCATATAGGGACTAGGGTGTGTGGGTTTTGGGACATGTAAATCTAATGTTATAAATACTCTAAACATATTAAGTTTCTAAGTTAATAAATTGTGGGCCTACAGCCGTCCCGTTGCATATAATTTATATTTGGTATCAGAGTTATTCTGCAAGAGTTTTTAGGCAGTAAGTGTCAGCCTAAGGGTTGATAACTGCTGCAGTCACGCCCTTCTCTAGGCTAAGAGGGTGATCTGAGGTGGGGTGTGACACGATTTAAGCCAACTTATTTTATAAAGTATCAAGCAAGGTTAAAACTAAGCTTGATGTGCTATGTTTATATACCTAAGATTGCTAAAGTACATGCGTTGATATTCCTAAACACAATGAAGAGGAGTACTGAAGGTAAGAAAGGTATCTGAATAAATGTACCTAAGATGTTGACGGTACATAGAAACCTCCACGTAAACGTGGGTAGTTTTGAAGGAGAGGCCGAAGTATCGGTCTTCTAGGCCATAAACCAGCAAAGAGAGGCCGAAGCATGGGTCTCATAGCCGATAACAGACATTGGGAGCTAGAGCGAAGTATGCTCGTTCTCAGCTAAGGAATAATGATGTTTAATGGTGCTTAAGAGTAGTTATCAATGCTAATGTTAGAGGAAGTTGCTTGAGATGCCCATCGATATATTTTTAAAGAGATCGACATAGGGGTCCCTCCTAGCCATAGCTCAGTATGAAGAGATCGAAGTAGGGGTCTCAATTAAGATTTAGGTTTTAGATACAATGGTTGTAAAGGTTTTATGTACACGGTTGCTTGGTATATTTTAGTTCCAGTATTATGTTTTCGAGCTTTCAGTTTAAGCATGAGATTTATGTTTTATTAAGTCACTCACTGGGCTTCTAGCTCACGTTTTCAAATGTTTTATTTCAGGTAGCGGTCAGTTCCTAAGGACTATTCTGTTGTTGCTCTGCCACTCAAAGAAGCAGGTTGAGGGAAGCGTAATTGAAGACCTATGTTAGTTAGTACACATGTGTCTATCTATTGATTAGTATTCTTTATGGGGCTCACTAGGTTGTATTATCTATGTATAAACAATGCTGCGAAACCCTGTAATGTAAATGTGTTAAGTTCTGAGTTATTATGTATGTATTCAGGTTTTGAGCAAGGTTTAACAGGTAAGATAGGCAGTAAGTACCAGCAAAAGGGTTGGTAACTGCTACAGTCACCATTCCATCTAGGTTAGGAGGGTAATCTGGTACGGGGTGTGACACGGTAAGAAAGAAAATATATTCTAAGAAGTGTGAAGTTAACAGTGATTTGTTGAAATTTACGAATATAGCAAAAGAAAAAATTATTAGTCCTACCTTTGGTTTGTTATTATTCCAATTTTACCTTTGTAGGTGTATTAGCATGTCAATTAATAGTATATTTGATATACTTTATGTTTGGTATACCGATTAACTGATATACTTTATATTTGATATATCAGTCAACTAATATACTTTATATATTTTCTAGATCGTTAGTAATATAATTGATCTACCAAATTTACCATTAATTATACTAAATTTATTAGTCAATAAGTGCTAATGTGTTTTGCTATTATTGGTAGCTTAATTTGAATCTTTGTTCATTTGTTTCATAGTATTACTTTTTAAGTATGTTGTCATCAACTTATAATAGTTTGATTTGTCCTATTGGTAACCTTTTTGAATGCCAATTGATAAACTATTGATACACTAATTTTTCACGAGTGAATTATTTATTACTGATATACCAAAACAATGCCAAGCTATATTTGAAATGATTTATGATTAACATCAATATATTACTAATACACCAATTTTATAATCGAACTTTAATTTAGAATGAATATAATTGATATACTATTGATACACCAATGTTAGAGTTGAAATGGATTTAAAATGAGTGTTGATATACTTTCGATATGCTAATGTTATACTTGAAAAGAATTATTAATAACTACTAATATATTATTTGTGCACCATTGTTAAATTTTAAATGTATCTTGAATGAGTGTTGATAAACTACTTATACATCAATGTAATACCTAATATTATATCTTGAACAAATATTGATATATTGTTGATATATTGTTGATATACTAATAGTAAACTTGAAATGCATTTTAAATTACTACCGATAAAATTTGAACTACCAATGTGTCTTCCAAAGGAGCATGGGGGTCTTAACTTCCATGATTTGGAGGATTTCAATCAAGCACTTATGACAAAGTAGGTTTGGCTAGTCTTGGCATATCAATCTCTCTTATCTTCTGTTTGAGATCTCGTGATTTTGAGAGATTTCAAATCATAATGGATTTTAAATGAATTTTGTTGTTTGGTATTGCAAGAAAGCGATTTTAAAATCTAGAATGATTTCAATTATTGTTTTTACTTAAAACTATTCTTGACTAGAATGGTCCGATTTCAGTGGGATTTCACCGGATTTAAAAGTAAATTACTAATTTAAGATTGTCATATTCTAATTTTCAATTAATACATCATATTTAAAAGTGTATATTAGTAAAATCTTGACTTTCTTCTCTTTTTCGGTCATCATCCAAATACACAATTTTAAATATATTAATTTTAAATACTTTATGGTTCTAAACGAAATAATTAATTTAAAATAATTTTTCAGGTTTAAAATCATTTAACTTTCTTGAATCCAAATAGATGGTTAGTTTCTAAGAAACTTAAAGGGTATTGTTTTCCTTAGGCATAAATGCTAGAGGCTAGAGATTCCCCTCCTCTTTTTTTTTTTGGCAGAACTTTTTATCCAGCAAAGTTCTTCAAATATGTTTTTAGTGCAAAGTTGGTAATGGTTTGTTGACTTCTGTTTTTGGAAACTTGTGGATCGCACAACCCCATACTTTTTAAACCCCTCTATCATCATGTTCCTGATATTCCTAATATGTCGTTGTTGGTGTGTGATTTTTAGATCGTTATTGGGATTAGGCACGTTTAAGGGTTGTTTTGATATGAATGGTTTTTATAATGTGCAAAGTGGTTATAAGTTATATAATAGGTGTACGCATACGACTAATTGTGTGCTTCTTTGAGTCCACACCATAACTATATATGTGCACATTTAAGATTGATTTGTAGAACTTCGGGTTACACACTATGACAAATGCATGTTCCTTCTTACGACTGATTTGTGGACTTTCGAGTTACACACTATGATTGATGCATGTCCCTTCGGATTCATGTTTACGACTAATTTGTGGACCTTCTGTCACACCTCGCCCCAGACTACCCTCCGAGCCTGAGAAATGGCGTGACTGCAGTAGTTATCAACCCTTTTGTTGACACTTATTACCTAATAACTCTTGCAGAAATAACTCTGATACCAATGTATAAACTCAACTACCAACTGATTAAGTCAATGAGGCAAAAAACAACTGATTAAGTAGGCCCATTTTATTACAACGATATAACGTTTTTACAACTCCAAGACTTAAATACGAAATTTCCAACAACTACTGGAAAACCTTCTGAAAGTGTAATTATGGCATGTGGTAGACTTTGACCTTAGTAGCACCCTGGAACTCCTCACCTTTCGCTACCTAGGAAGAAAAATATGAAATAACATAATGAGCTTCACAAAGCTTAGTGAGTGGTAAGTAACTTCTAGAGTCTATTTCAACTCATAAATAACAAGCATATCACAAATACGAGGTTACATTCAAACCTCAACTTTGAACAAGTCTGGTCTCAACTTTTATCTACGCGCACGGTAGATAGCTAAACTGATAACTAACTAGAATGAGTATGCTGTCTACCTACACACATGGTAGATAGATAACTGCTACTAGATACAGTGCTTACTCTTTACGTTCCCTCTGTCTCCTATGTGCACATAGCTCCCCGCTCATGGACTCAGAAGCTAGGCCCGTCAGCCCTCTAACCATCCCATATGAGGATTCTCCCACAGGCTCAGGAACTAGACTTCTCGGGTCCCCTGACCATCCCGTGAGGCTTTGCTTACGGGCTTAGGCACTAGGTCTATTGACCCCTTGACCATCCCGATCACATAATCTCATTCTCACGCTAGATACAAATTCATAACCTAAGCATATACAATTTACTCTAAAATATATGCTTTAAGACTTAAAGGAAAGTACCACTCACCTTGGTCATTTAGGAACTTTTCTCTCTAGAAGTTCCTTGGTCTTCTCGGGCTCCTCTTTTGAACCCTAAATTCTAGATTCAAATTAAAGCTCAAACTACTCATAGTTCTAGGCTTTATCTCGAGTTACTTCCTTCTACAAATATGCTATAAAATGCCTCAGGAATATTACCTCAAAATATTTTCTCATAACTTCTTGTGGTTTGGCCGAAAACATCAAAATATCAAGACTGGCTCAGCTTACCTGACATCTCGACCCCTTGGTCTTTTCCTCCTTCTCCAGCCCAATTCCTTCGAGCTTCTTCTCCAGCAGCCCCACCATGAAAACTATACTCTTTTAGTTTTCAGATGGCTTTGGAATCACATCAAATGCAAGAGTATTCTAGGAGAACTCCTCTCCCCAAGTTGATGCTACTTTCTGACCTTTCTGTCCGATAGCATCTCCCCTCTTGGAATCTCTTGACCAACTCATGGTCTTACCATCAACGCATAGCCTCCTCCCAATACACAGTTCTCTATGTCCTTTGAAGAGAATTGAGTCCTCATCTGAAGTCCTTAGCCCTATTTATAGGCGTCCAAAGACTCTCCAAGGTCGACACCTCCTCATCCAAGTGTTTCCCTTAGCGATTGCCAACCTCTAGCCCTTTCCACCTTCTGCTTGGGTTGTCTTCACCTCACACCATCAACACAATGTTTCGCAATGTTGGGTGTCCTTTTCCTACCTAACCAACGCATGGGACCAAATTTTGCATGTCTCCTCATGCATCCACTTCAAATTCTTAAGGCTTAAGATTTCTTCCCAACAAGCCATATGTTAGGATGACGTCCTCCATATGAGCTCATCTTCCTTATGCGTCCATTCCACGTAATACGCGTTCACTAGGGTGATAACCAACACCCCTTCTCAATGCATACCACTAGCTCGGGTATCAATGCATAGTATGAGTTCAACGCATAGTAACCCTTGGTTTCCCTGGATTTTCAACATAGCACCATCGCAGCCCAACTCACTCAGTCATTGCAAGCCTTAACCATCACACGAGCCAACCACCATGCATCCAACCTAGCCCATCGCATGGAATTTGTCCAATGCATCCATCGTGCAAGCCATCGTCAGCCTCCAACGCATAGAAAGGTCGCACGACCTCAACGTATAGGACGGTTTCTTAGCATCAATCGCATGGCTCGCTCGTCATCAACGCATCGCTCGCATGAGTTACGTGGCATGGGCACATGACAGGCTGCTTGGCATCAACGCATCATGTCACACTCTCTCCCAGATTACCCTCTCAAAAATAGAAGGGGATATGATCGCGGTAGTTACTAGCCCTACTGCCAGTACCCAACGCCTCAACCCTCTAATCTAAATGCGAACTTGTTAAACATTAATAATGTATGAATAAGAAACGCCTCCTTAAGGTTCTACAAAATATTATATAACACATGCATGCAACCATAATATAACATCTAAGAGATGAAACGTTCACAGATGGTCCAAACAACTCTAATAGAGCCCTAGTCCCTCTCAAAACATGTGTACATAGACAAATCAATAACCTAAATCTTCTTAATAAGCCGAGTCTTTTAGTGGCAAGCAACAGTAGGATCAACCCTGAGGAATCTGACCGCTATCTAAGAAGGAAAAACACAGAAATTCCGTGAGCTTTTTAGCTTAGTGAGTGACTATAGAATCGTAAAACAACAGCATGGCATCACTAAAAACATGTAAATATACCAATGAGTAAACTCAAACAATTGTCTCTAAATGTAGCTTTAAACCATTCTCAGACATCATCAGACATTATTATTCCCTAGTTGAGAACGAGCCTAAATGCTCTAGCTCCCAAACGTTTATTACCGGCCAAGAGACCCATACTTCGATCTCTCATTCATAACTGTCTACGTGCACGTGGCCATACTAAGTACCATAATATCTTAGGTACTTTTGCTCAGATACCTTCTCAAATTTGTCCTTCAGTATCGAGCTACTAAGATACCTTCTCATATGTTCTTCGGTATCAAATTGGCCAGATACCTTCTCAAATGTCCTTCGATATCAAATTGGCCAGGTACCTTCTCAAATTTCCTTCGGTACCAAATTGGTAAGATACCTTCTCAAACGTCCTTCGGTATCAAATGTGTATTTTGTAACATCAAATTAAGTTCCTCTGCCTAGTATTTACATAAGAACTGTTCCATTGCCACTCATTTACATAAGAACTCATTCTCTCATAGCCTTCCTTTAGGAAGCATATATCAAAATCAGAAACCTAGCTTTTGTAATTGATACACGACATACCTTGGCCCGTGTTACACACATACAAGTCGGGAAACATGCGTTAAGTTTTTCTCTAACCATTTGTTGCTTGAGAAAGTATAAATTCATCATTAATGTAACTGTGTTTTACTTGATCATATATGCATGAGTATTGGAAACCTTAAGTTTATTTAGCCACTCACAGTTCGTTAGGCTCTTAATGGTTTATACGCTTCCCTCAGCTCTTCTTCGCCTGAAAAGATATAATTCGCGATTAAACTACTTAGAGTTCTTAGTAAAATACCTCAACTAATTCATTTATTAAAGGAACTTTCTTCAACATAGACAGCTTAGTGGCAAGATCACCCTAAGCGAGGTCAGCAAGTTCCTCTAGAACGATGCTAGCGAGATCCTCTAGAGCGATGTAAGCGAGATCCTCTGGAGCGATACTAGCGAGATCCTCTAGAGCGATACCAGCGAGATCCTCTAGAGTGATACCAGCGAGATCCTCTAGAGCGAGATCAAGCTTTTCCTAGCAATACTCACCTTACAAGCGATATTCAGCACAATTCCTAGCAATATTTACTTCTAGAGCGAGATCGGCAAGATTCTTTATAGCGATATCAGCGAGATTTCCTTTATAAGTGAGATTCTCATCCCCATATCTTTCTATAACTCCCACGGTGAACTAGTTGTTTGTTCATCCCAAGTAGCGTCTGCTTATGCACCAATTCCCTATTATAGATTTAAAAATTAATAACTCAAAATCCAGAGCTCTTTTCAAGAAACTTCCTTATAAAAACTTGCTTTCTTACCTTAAAATTTTAGTTAAAAATTCTTTGTAGTTTGGCCTAGAGCTTCCAATCTTCACCTCGGGCCCTGATTAATCCGAGGTTTTGCCTCTTCTGCAAATTCTCCACTTTTGTTCTTCTCCTCTTGCAATCTTTCTCCGATAGGACAACCTTGAAAACTAGATTCTTCCAGCTTTCAAATTGCACCAAATTCGCTAAATTTGCTCTTTTCAATTGCCGAAACCATGCTTTTGAAGTTTCACTTCTCTTTTAATCTTTCTGCCGCTTCCTGAGTTCAAAGAGTAGATTGCAACGTCACCTTACACTTAGTGCCTCCAGCCAGACTAATGATTGAGTTTCTTCATTATATAAATTTTCCTTCCCTTCCTTCATAATCCCTATAAACAAACATGAATTTCTACTTAATAAATATGTAATATAACATTCCTTTGGCTAAACATGCTTATCTAGGGAACCTAAGTTCAGGGTTTACAATCATCTCTCCCTTAAAAGAAATTTCGTCCTCAAAATTTACCTGATATGTCATTTGAAAAGTTGAGGATATCTCTTTTTCATTTGCTCTTCAGGTTCCCAGGTAGCTTCCTCAATTCTATGATTACGCCATAGCACCTTCACCAAAGGAATTGTCTTATTTCTGCGTACTTGGTCTTTCCTGTCCACGATCTCGATGGTCTCCTCCTCATAAGATAAATCTTCTTTGATCTGTACTGGTTGTGTTGCTAGTATGTGCATAGGAGCAGGTACGTATTTCCTTAGCATCGACACATGAAATACATCGTGAATACGAGCTAGCTCCTTTGGCAACTGCAGCCTATAAGCTGCTGGACCAACCCGTTCCACAATTTCATATGGTTCGATGTATCGTGGACTTAACTTCCCTTTTGGATTCCTTTCCATGGGGAAAGCCGAAGAAATACCCATTCTCCGACTTCACATTATAGTTATTTTCTTCGCTTATCAGCATAGCTCTTCTGTCTATCGCGGACCGTCTTAAGATTATCCCTGATAAGTTTCACATTCTCTGTTTTTTATTCAACTAATTTTGGACCCAGTAATTATCATTCTCCGATTTCATTCCAGCACACTAGAGTCCTGCAAGGTTGGCCGTACAATGCTTCATAGGGAGCCATTCCGATACTAGAATGGTAGCTATTGTTGTAGGCAAATTCAATCAACAATAAGTGTGTATCCCAACTTCCTTTGAATTATAGCACACAAGCTCTTAACATATCTTCCAGTGTCTGTATAGTTCTTTTCGACTGTCCATCTGTTTGCGGATGAAAATCGGTACTGAAATGTTATTTAGTGCCCATAGCCTTCTGTAAACTAGGCCAAAATTTTGAAGTAAACCTCGAGTCTCGATCCGACACTATTGACACTGGGGCTCCATATTGACTGATTATCCTATCCGCATAAATCTTAGCTAGATGATCTAGTGTAAAAGTAACTTTCACTGGTATGAACTTGGCCAGTTTAGTTAGTCTATCGACTATTACCCAAATGCCATCAAATCTTGAAGGTGTCTTGGGCAATCCAAATAGAAAGTCCATTGTCACATGCTCCCACTTCCACTAAGGCACTGGAAGTGGATTGAGTAATCCTGCTGGTCTTTGTCTCTCATGTTTTACTTGCTGACAGATTATACATCGGTCTACATATTCTGCTGTGTCTCTCTTCATCTTAGGTCACCAGTAAGATTTCTTCAAAGTTCTATACATCTTGGTGCTACCTGGATACATAGCATAAACGGAACTATGTGCTTCCTCTAGAATGGCTTGTTTAAGCTGTAGCTTGTTCGGCACACACATTCTCCCCTCCTTTTCTAGCACATTGTCTGCTCCTAGTTGAAGGACAACCCCGATGCCCTTACTTACATCATCCACAATCTTTTGAAGATCAGGGTCTTCCAACTGTTCCTGCTTAAGGTTTTCTACTAAGGTCGACCTTATCTGAAAGGTAGCTATCATTCCTCCTGATGGTTCCACTGATAAGGCGATTCTGGAATTCCTGAACTCCTGCAATTCCATTCCTCTTACGAACCAATAATGGCCTTAGGTCCCGAGGATTTCCTACTTAGTGCATCTGCTATAACATTAGCTTTACCAAGGTGGTACTCGATGGAACAATCGTAATCTTTAATCAATTCAATCCATCTTCGTTGCCTGAAATTCAACTCTTTTTTATCAAAGATATATTTCAAGCTTTTGTGATCTGTAATATTCTACAGCGCTCTCCGAACAAGTAATGTCTCCACAACTTCCGAGCCAAAACAACTACTGCCAACTCTAGATCATGTGTAGGATAGATGCCCTCGTGGTTCTTAAGTTGACGAGAGGCATATGCAATCACCTTCCCATCCTGCATCAACACACATCACAATCCTTGCCGGGATGCTTCGCAATAAATCTCAAATTCCTTACCTGGAATAGGCAAGTTAAGCACTGGTGCTGATACTAGTCTCCGCTTTAGCTATTGGAAACTATGTTCACACTCCAATGACCATTCAAACCTCATGCCTTTCTTGGTCAGGTTCGTCAACAAAAGGGCTATCTTAGAGAAACCCTCTACAAACCTCCGATAATAACCTGTCAACCCTAGGAAACTACGTATTTGTGAAATTATCGTGGGTCGTTCCCATTTAACTATTGCTTCCGTCTTCTGGGTATCTACACTAATGCCCTCTGCTGAAACAACAGCCCAAGAAATACTACCCGATCTAACCAAAAATCGCATTTACTGAATTTAGCATATAACTGCCTATCTCGCAATGTCTACAATACTATCCTCAGGTGGGTAATATGATCCTCCCTATTACCAGAATACACCAGTATATCATCAATGAATACTATCACGAACTGGTCCAAGTATGGATGAAATATCCTATTCGTAAGATCCATGAATACCGCAGGGGCATTTGTTAATCCAAATGGCATTACTAAAAGTTCATAATGTCCATATCTTGTTCTAAATGCGGTTTTAGGAATGTCAGCTTCTCTCACTTTCAGTTGATGTTAACCTGATCTCAGGTCTATCATTAAAAACATTGTGGCTCCTCTTAGCTGATCAAACAAATCATCAATGTGTGGTAACAGATATTTGTTCTTAATCGTTACCTTATTCAGCTTCCTAAAGTCGATACACAATCTAAGTGTACCGTCTTTCTTCCTCACAAACAATACTAGAGCTCCCCAAGGCGAAACACTAGGTCGAATGTATCCTTTGTCAATTAACTCTTGCAGCTGAACCTTTGATTCTTTCAACTCAGTCGGTGCCATTCTATACAATGCCTGCGATACAGGAGTTGTTCCTAGAACTAAGTCGATAGTAAACTCCACCTCCCTGTCGGGTGGTAACCCCGATAGTTCTTCAAGGAATATATCCCAAAACTTATTTACCACTGGGACATCTTATGGGTTCAGCTTTTTCCCTTGAACAACCACTACATGAGCCAAATAGGCTTGACATCCCTTGTTCAACAGCTTCCGAGCTTTCACTGTTGATATCAGATTCCCCGCGGTTAATCTTTTGATTCCTGTAAGCATTGCATCCTGGCCATTTGATTTTCTAAGCACTATCTCCTTCTTGTAACAATCTACTGAGGCATGATACTTACTTAGAAAATCCATCCCTAGGATAGCATCAAACTCCAACAGTTCTAAGGGAAGTAAATCAGTATAGACATTCTGACCATTGATCAGTACCTCACAATGATTATAACATCTATCTACCATTATCACATCTCCCAAAGGGGTAGAGATAAATAACTCTTCAGGCATAGGTTC
Organism: Benincasa hispida; assembly: GCF_027475165.1. Lineage (NCBI taxonomy): Eukaryota > Viridiplantae > Streptophyta > Magnoliopsida > Cucurbitales > Cucurbitaceae > Benincasa > Benincasa hispida. The sequence continues at coordinate 2,939,146 of NC_143484.1, read as the reverse complement.
AATCAACCTATCTATACTAGATGCATACATGCTAGATTAAATGAATGTGTGGCACCAAGATCAAATAAAACATAAGCAGACTGTCCACATAATATAACATTACCGGTCACAACATCTGGAGACTCCGCTGCCTCCTGATGTGTGACGGCGTACATTCACCCCTACTGTTGGGGTCGACCTATGACATTCTTCTGCCTGGCATCACTTGACCCTTTGCCTCGATTTCCAACACTCTTTGGTTGGTTAACTATCTGAGAGGTCGGCTATTGTGCTGTTGGGACGTCCCTATTCATCTGGGGACAGTCCCTCTTAAAATGCCTGGTTTGTCCACATTGGAAACATGCACCTCTGCCACTATAGCATGCCCCAAAATGCCTCTTGCCATACGTCGGTCTTTTGTCTGTGCTGGCTACCGACTCACCAGCTTGTGGCATCTCTGATCGACTAATTGGACTGGCTAAGGGTCTCGTTTTTCTTTTCTTGGATCCCTACCAACTAGTTTCCCCTGAATTGACTTCCACTAGTCTGAGTCGCAACTGGAGACGGGATCCCCAGTCTCTAGGCCCTACCACTACCTCGCTGCATCTTGACAACGGCTCATCATCTGCCAAACTCCGCTCGACTCGTGTTGTTGTTTCTACTAACTTGTTAAAATCTAGCCAATTAGCCGTAGACGTCACCGGAGTTCTAATTTCCTTCCTCAAACCTTGTTCAAATTTCCTGCATCTATCTCTTTCCTCAACAACAATCGGTAGGGCATACTGTGATCTCTATAAATTTCTGCTCATATTCCATTACTGACATCGTTCCCTGCGTTAATCTGAGGAATTCATCCCTTTTTGCATCCCAAAACGAGCTGGGGTAATACTTATCTTCGAAGGCCTTCCTGAACTCAGGCCATAACATCACATCTGTACTGGCTCGTCTGGCGGATATCACTTTCCACCATTTCTCTGCTCCTTTCTGTAATAGAAAGGTGGCTAATCCTACTTTCCTGTCCTCTAGACAACTCAAAACATTGAAACATTTTTCAACTACATCCAGCCATAACTCAGCTTCAGCCGGATCTGTTGTACCTTCAAATGTCATAGCCCTTAGGGCTTTAAACCTCTCAATACCATATTTCTTCTCTAGGTCTGCTTGTGCAGAGCCCACACTAGCTGCTAATCTCTACACTATCCTGTCAAAAACTATATCTTCTAATTGAGAAAAAAAAAAAAAGAAAGAAAGAAAGAAAGAAAAAGAAAAAGAAAAAATCAAAATACTATTTTTCAACCTAATCATTTCCTTTATTTTATTTTCTTATGAAAAATGGCGTTTGTCATTTGACTTGAACATATTCTTACAACAATTGTCTTTTTTAAGTTTTTGAAAAATGTTTGTTTTTAAAAAAAAAAAAACAAAAAAACAAAAAAGGAAGCAAATTTTACTTGTAAAATAAAAAGAAAAAAATAGAATTTCAAGATCATAAGTTCATTTTTTTTTTAAAGAAAAAGGTGATCTAACGTTATCCTATCTTCCTATCTAGAAAAAAAACTCAGTTCCATCTTCCTCGATAGGAAACCTTGAAAGTTTAAATCATGTTTGAAAAAAAAGTTGAGTCTTTGTTTGGGAAAAGATGACAAAAAAAAAAAAAAAAAAAAAAAAAAAAGGGAAAAAATAGTGAATGTCCTCTTTGCACAAGCTTTATATCCAACTCTCTTTGTGTATATATATATATATATATATATATATAAATATATATATATATATATAAACACTGTTCCATCTTCCTCGATGGACAACCTTGAAAGTTTAAATCATGTTTGAAAAAAGTTGTATCTTTATTATGGGGAGAGATGACAAACCAAAAAAAAAAAAAAAAAAGAAAAGGAAAAAAGAAAAAAGAAAAAAGAAAAAAGAAAGAAAGAAAGAAAGAAAAAATGGAAAAAAATAGTGAATGTCCAAATTGCACAAGTTTTATATCAAACTCTCTTTTGCCTACGAGAATGCCACCTTGACTACATTTTTTCTCTGAACCTCATTAAATAATTACTATACCACTCAATCCAATTCCTAATATCCTTGATCTACATTGCTTATTAGACCCATAATCCCACTTCATTATCCTGTTGATTTGAGCTATTTGAACTAAATAAGAAGCTTATTGGCCTACACTATAATGTTATAGTGAGGCAATTGACTATTTTCTATTGACCTATGTTGTAATACTACTATAGTATAGCGATTTGGTATTTTTCTTATGGCCTATACCATAATGTTGCTATAATTGGGCAATCAAGAACTTTCCTCATCTTTCCTCATATGTTTAGATGTCTTTAAAAGTCATTTATAGTATTTATATCTTACAGAAACTATCTCAAGTCACAAAACGATTTTGAATTTGGTCAGTTTATTTTATAAGTTCCTTAATGACATATCAAGTTCTTAGGCTTTTGTCATGCCTTTAAAATTTACATCCAATTTATTTGAATATCTTTCATATTCAAAAATCTCTCCTGGATCAATCCTATTCTCTTAAATAAAGTGAGTCATTTTCTGAAGATAATAACTTTAAGAATAAGATGTGTTAGCAACCTCGGAGTAGATCTCAATTCAAGTTCAAACTATTGGCAGATTATCAATGACTTCACAAGGAGCTACATTTGGGAACGTATCATTATGGTTTTAGAGATATAAAGTAGCATCAACTAATGAGGTGTATTTACAATAGAGTTGTCTTCAACGAGGCAAAAAAAAAAAAAAGAAAAAAGAAAAAAAAAACAAAACAAAACAAAAGAAAAAAAAAAGAAAAAACGAAAAACGAAAAGAAAAGAAAAAACGAAAAAACGAAATAAACGAAAAAAAGAAAAGAAAAGAACAATTGGATGATCTTTTAAGCTTGAATGCTTTAAAAGAATTTGATTTCCACATTTAAGAAAACAAATTTTCAATTTTGACTTTGAGAAAAAGGAAGAATGGAGTAGTGTTGGGTTAGAGTTTGAAAATTAAAAACTACAGATGACATGGAGTCATATCATGACGACCTGGTTTTGTTCCTATCTGAATGCATGCGTAAGCATTTACATGTGGTGATTTTTTATTTTATGAAGTATGTGCATTTCACTTGGCTATTGCATATCAAAGCAAGTGTTTGAGAAAATGGTCCTTGCAAAAAAAAAAAAAAAAAAAAAAAAAAAGAAAGAAAGAAAAAAAAAAGAAAAAGAAAAGAAAAATCAAGGAATAGCCAATAAAAGAATAAGAAATGAAGCTTTGAAAGTGTGACATTTTTGCTAAAGAATTTATAAAGTAATGTCATATTTTAATGCAGAATGTCCACTGATGCGATCAAACAAGAAATATCATAAACAAAAGCTTAATCATATAACCAGTTAATGCGACAACCTTAGGTGATGAAGCATGATATGACATGGGTGGTGGAAGTCAAATATTAGATTGAGTTGGTAGTTGATTAGAAAACTTCGTTGAAGATTCAACAAACTTTTGATGCGTTGCAGGCAGTGCATCAGGGTATGGAATTTAGTGCACCCTATCAGCATAATCATGAGTGAGAGAAGAGAAGTCATCATCAGACGCATATAAATACCCATGCAATTGCCATGCAAAATATATGAGGGTCATAAAAACACATCGGTGAGAATCTGGGTTACTTGTGGAAGAAGAGAAGTTCCTTTGTTCAATATTTAAGTGAAGCAGTCAGCATAAAAGTCGGAGAGAGAAAAACATTGCACACCACAACTTGATTCTCTATCCCTTCCTTTATCTCATAGTGTATTTATGTTGTATCGTTAACTTTGAAGAATTGAAGTCTGCAATATGAATAACTGTTTATCCCTTTCTTTGTTCATTTCTTCTATCACTATCATGAGCAGCTAAATTACCTTATGGGTTGAGGAGTATATAACCAACATAAGTAAGAACTGACGTTCAAATAATTCTTGCAATGAGTCCATGATTTTACATGCAATGACCGTGTTCTTAACCCTTTTGGCCAAAGCATCAGGTATGGTAGCCAAAATGTGAAATTGGGTCAACAAGTTAGCCTTCATCCATACCTCATATGTATTACGAACATTTTGCGGTGCATCAAGGGTCGGGACTTGAGGACACTCCTCAACCATGACAAACTCGAGGTTGTTTACCACGAAATATTTTTTAACGAACTCTTTCCAATGTATGTAATCGGACAAATTAGAGGCAACTAATGGAAAATCATACATGTTGTTGAAAAAGAAACACATTTACCTACATTAGGTTTTAGCAAATACTCGTTGAAAAAACAACATCCAATACGGTTTAGCAAAACTGAAATGAACCCCGTATGACATCTAGTTTCGCAATGATGCTTCAAAGGTTTAGAACAAAAGCAACCAAAGGGTAGTTAATTTATCCTTCCTCTAAATTGAGACATCCTCAACCAGCCATTAATTCTAGAACAACTCTTGCTCCTATAACGACTAACCATCATTAATTTGATCAAGAGATCATTAACTTGCTTAACAATTTCCCCTAAGTGTGACCCGTCATTTAAAGGCCCTAGAGTTCCACCCCAAGCAGCCAATCCGAAAGAAAAAAATCTGATTGGGGCAAAAACTAAAGTGATCGTATCCATTTCTAGAGTTCACCTTGGTATTGACCAACTGCACAAAACCCATCTGAAGGGAGATGCTCCCAGGGCGCCACAAGGGAGTGCATGAAGATCGAGTAAGTTACTTTTTAGGTTTGCGCAATAGTAACTTTTACCTTGGAAAGTTGAACAACTTTTGATCATCATTCATTAAACTCTTTAACGAAGTCTTTGATCAACTAGCATGCTTGCAGAAAATCTATCTAATTTACATTTCTAGGTAGGTTTCTAGGTAGGGATGTTCCACGTCCATTAGCTTAAGTACCCCAGCCTGACAGAACCCGCCTTAGACAAAAGGTCCCTTATAGATAGATTTAATAAAAATTTAATCTTTTATGCCAATTAATTTAATCCTACTAAACCAATTTAAAAGATTAAACTTAGGTATCTAATCGCATTAGAACCTTGAACTTAGGTCTATCTCAGTCCAATTTTAAAACTCTTTTAAAACATGAGTTTGCTTAAGTTTGCATGTAACTCTTTCTTATTGATTTTAATTCTAATTTCCATTACAATGCTTATAACCAGAAAAAACCAAAACCATCACAATGTGAAGTTACACATACAAGGCATTCATAAATTTTACAAATTTGGCCTAAGTGTCATGCTCCATGTGTGAAACCCAGATTTCCATTTTCCCTTCTTAAGCAGGAAATAAAATGGGTTAACTAAGTGAAAGTTAAATCCTATGTTGAAGTGAAGGAAAATTCTAAGTGTTTAAATAGATTGCTTAGTAGCATTGAAATAAGCCTTAACTAGTGAAAATTTGGTTAAGTATGAATCAAAATAGAACTATGCATTGGAGGCTAGGAAAAATGGCTAAGTATTAAACAATGCGTTGGTGCGTGCCATGCGTTGGCCATTAGACTTTAAGAGGTTATTTGGGAGGTTAGTAGAGCATGCGGTAGCCACAAGTTGTGCGGACATAGGCGCAAGGCGCTGGAGACGCGTGCACGCATTGATCGAGTATGCGGCAATGGTACGTGCATGCATTGATCGAGTATGCGGTGATGGTACGTGCATGCATTGATCAAGTATGTGGCGATGGTACGTGCACGCATTGATCAAGTATGTGGCCAATGGTATGCGGATGAAGGTATGCGGACGAAGGTATGCGGCCGATGGTATGCGGTCGAACGTTTGTGGCCAAAGGTATGGGGTCGATGGTATGCGACAGCACTACGTGTTGACGGTATGCGGTAGCACTATGCATTGATGGTATGCAGCAACACTACGCATTGGTGTTATGCGGCAATACTATGTGTTCGTGTTATGTGGCGGTACTATGCGTTGGTGATATGTAGCGGCCTTGCTAAAGGATGAGCTAGGCGATGAAACAAGCTATGGTGGATGCATGGTGAATTGTCTTTGCGTTGCTAAGGCTTGTAGTAATAAGGTTCATAAGGTTGGTTGCGTTGGTTATAAGGAATGCGTTAGCAAAAGCCTAGGCAATGGTGAGCTATACCATGAGGTGTTGAGTTGAGAACCAAGTCGACCCAAAGGTTGTTATACGTTGGTAATGAGCTACGTGCCAAGGACATCCGAGGCATGTGGATGCATATGAAGTTGGATGGATGGATATGACGTTGGATGGACGCATATGAGAGTGAATGGATGCATTGCGATAGATGGGCGCATAGGAGAATTGATGGATGCATTCAAGGTCGTCACCCGGACATGTGGCTTGTTAGGAAGAAATCATAAGCCTTAAGCAAATGAGGTGGATGCACAAGAAGACATGCAAATTTAGGGCTATGCATTGGTAAAAGGGGAGCAAGACACCTTGGATTGCGATGACGCAAGGTTGCATTAATACTGTAAGGAAAGGACACTTGGACATGCGGTCAAGTAGGAGGTGTCGGCCTTAGAGAGATCTTGGACGCCTATAAATAGGGCCAAGAACTTCAGATGAGAACTCAAATTCTCTTCAAAGGACATTCAGAAGAGTGTATGAAGGCTGATTGGGATTATGCATTGATGGAAGAACGCATGCGTTGGTAGCAAGTCCATGCGTCAGTCATGAAGTTCCAAGAGAACGAGATGCTATCGGACAGGAAGGACTGGAAGTAGCATCAACTTGGGACGAGGAGTTCTCCCAGAATACTCGTGCGTTTAGAGTGATTCTAAAGCCACCTGATATCTATAAGAGTTTAGTTATCATGGTGGGGCTGCCAGAGAAGAATCTCCAAGGAATCGGGTTGGACAATGAGGAAAAGACAAAAGGGTTGAGCTGTCGGGTAAGTTGGGCCAGTCTTGATGTTTTGATGATTCCGGCCAAACCACGAGGGGTTATGAGCTAAGATTTTGTAGTAAGATTCCTGACCATTTTAGAGTATATTTGTAGAAGAAAGTATCTCGAGATAAAGCCAAGAACTATAAGAAATCTGAGCTTTAAGTTGAATCTGGAATTTAGGGTTCAAAAGAGGAGCTCGGGAAGATCAAGGACTTTTTAAGAGAAATATTCCTATCCTTACCAACGTGAGTGGTAATTTCCTTTAAGTCTTAAAGCATATCTTTAAGAGTAAATTGTATATGCTTATGTTATGAATGAGTGTCTAGCATGAGAATGAGATTATGTGATTTGGATAGTCAGGGGGTCAATAGACCTAGTTCCTGAGCCCGAAAGCAAAACCTCACGGGATGGTCAGGGGACCAAGAGGTCTAGTTCTTGAGCCTGTGGAAGGATCCTCGTATGGGATGGTCAAAGGGCCGACGGTCCTAGCTTCTGAGCCCATGAGCGGGGAGCTATGTGCACATAGGAGACATTGGGAACAAAAGGGAACTCAACTGAGTAAGCGTTCATGATTAGTATTAGTTAACTATCTATCGTGTGTGTAGGTAGAGAATAGACTCATTCTAAGTAGTTATCAGTTTAGCTATCTACCATGCGCATAGATAGAGTTGAGAACAGACTCGTTCAAAGCTTAGGTTTGAATGTAATCTCGTATTTATGATATGCTTGTTATTTATGAATTGAAATATACTCTAGAAATTGCTTACCACTCACTGAGCTTTGTGAAGCTCATTCTTTTCTTTCATGTTTTTCTTCCCAGGTAGTGAAAGGTGGGGAGTTCTAGGGTGCTGCTAAGGTCAAGGTCTGCCACAAGCCACAGTCGCACTTCTGGAGGATTTTACAATTGTTGTTGTAAACCTTGTAGTTAAGTCTTGGAGTTGTATAAACCTTATATTACTATAATAAAATGGGCCTACTTAATTAGTAGTTGTTATCTCCTTGACTTAAAGTTTACTGAGTGTTGTAAAGAGGTTTAGTTGGACAGTAGGTATTACACAAGGTGGTATCTGCGGTCCCTCACGAGAGAGTAAACTCTTTACTCAATCGTTTACCAGCAATTCTTTAGCTTAAACGATCGTTTAGCAACAATCGTATACCTTTAACTATGCGATAAGCATGAAGGCACGCGATCGTGTAGCGCGCATCGTGCAATGCAAGCCTTAAGCGATCGACTAAATGACAACGATGGGATGAAGCATAATCGTCTAAACGATCGTGGAGCAAGCGTCAAAGTATCATATACCGAGTGATCGTGCAGTTAGTGACTATGTGATGAGGCATGCTGAGCTACACGATCATTTAATGTACGTGCCTTTTATTAAACCATGAGCATCAAATGCTCTATGTGATCGTTTACCTCCAGTGTCCACGCAATCGGGCAACCAATGCTACACGATAGAATAAACACTTTACCCTATCGTTTAGTAAATACTATATGATCAAATAGAATTTTTCTACACGATCGTTTAGCCAAATCCCAACATTCGTTTACCTTAGGCTACATGATATGACCAACCTTTGGTCTTCTTCCTCGATGAGAACTGCATCTCCATGCTTTGAAACTTCTTCATGAATGACATTCGTTTACCTTAGGTTACATGATATGACCAACCTTTGGTCTTCTTCCTCGATGAGAACTGCATCTCCATGCTTTGAAACTTCTTCATGAATGACTCGACAAACATCAAACACTTTGAACATAGACTCGATTGCTTGTTAATTATGCTAAAAAACATAGGGGCCCTTACAAATTAACACTTTGTAAACTTAAAGAAAGCTTTAAATAGAGGCTATTATCCCGTAAACATTCATCAACACATCCACAACTGCATTTAACTCTTAAGTGCAATGCAGAAACCTTAAAACCCACCACGACTATAAAAGAAGTTCAAAACAAAAATGGTAATTTGGAATATCATAACAACCTAGCTCTGATACCAATTGAAGGAAATCAAACACGAGGATTTCTATGAGCAACAGAAGGGATCATTCAAAATTCCACTCGAATGAACACAAAATGCCTCCACAACTATGTTTTTTAGCATAAGATCGTATAGATGACGTGCTCGATCGTTTAGTAAATGGCAGTCTAGACTTAGCCACTCGATCGTGTAGCTACGATCAGCTGAATGACTATCGTATAGTCAAAGCTACACGATCGTTTAGTCTCTGCCAGCTATTGCGTAGTGAAACTCTTTCACTTGATAACTTGTCTCCGTGAGTTCTTTCTGAATGAGGCAACTCTCCTAAATTTAGGAAAACAGTTTTCCTTTTATCTCACGATTATCATAAAATAACCAATAACCTCCCACTCAATCTGTTATTAAAGAAAAAGAAATTAACTATCATATACTTAATATATTATAAAAAATATGATAACCAACTTATTATATTATATTTATAATTTATAGTTTTAATATTTTATCTCATGAAACATACAAACCATAGTTTTTTTTAGGACCATAACTTTAAGGATTAGATGTGCTGGCAACCTCAGAGTAGATCTCAGTTGAAGTTTAAACTGTTGGCAGATTATCAATGACTTTACAAGGAGCTAATTTGGGAATGTACCATTTTGATTTTTGAGATATAAAGTAGCATCAAGTAATGAGGCATATTTACCATAGAGTTGTCTTCAACGAGGCAAAAAAAAAAAAAAAAAAAGAAAAAAGAAAGAAAGAAAGAAAGAAAAAGAAAAAGATAAATAAAAGATAAAAAAGGAAAAAAGGAAAAAGGAAAAGAAAAGTAAAAAGAAAAAAGAAAAAAAGAAAAAAAGAAAAAGAAACGAACAATTGGATGATCTTTTGAGCCTTGAATGCTTTAAAAGAATTTGATTTCCACATTAAAGAAAACAAATTTTCAATTTTGACTTTGGAAAAAAATTAAGAATGGAGTAGTGTTGGGTTAGAGTTTGAAAATTAGAAACTACAGATGACATGGAGTCATATCATGACGACCTGGTTTTGTTCCTATCTGGATGCATGCCTAAGTATTTACATGTGGTAATTTTCTCTTTGATGAAGTATGTGCATTTCACTTGGCTATTGCATATCAAAGCAAGTGTGTGAGAAAATGGTCATTGCAAAAAAAAAAAAAAAAAAAAGTAAAAAAAGAATGAAGAAAGAAAAAAGAAAAAAAACAAGAAAAAGAAAAGGAAAATCAAGGACTAACAAGAAAAAGAAAACATTTAGGATCCTTCAATGTTGAAATAAGAAAATTCAAGATGATATATGTAAAGTTGGGACACTTTAACTTGACATATATTCTGAGACAATGACATTCAGATGGAGGCATGAAGTGAGACAAAATCACCATGTTGTATATCGTTTGCTCAATTTTGGTAACAGGAAAAGCTCTACTATTCAAGGGTGCAGGGAGGTTGCATAGCCTAAAAGTATGGGAAGTCTCTCGAAGCTACAGAACTTACCACTTGAGACATTTAATAATTAAGGACACAAAATATCTTCAAAGTCACATGATCAATTGTGATGGTAGTTATCTAATCACTTTCAAGGTGTCAATTGGGACAACCAATGTGTCAAGTGAAAAGAAATTTTCTCGATGAAAGTCAAAACTAAGTGATTATTGATATTTTCATAGGAGCATCATTTTTATCAGCTCATTGAGAAACTATTTAGAAAGGAAGAAGCTTGCAGAAGAAAGCTGATTCTACAGAGTTAGAGCATTATACTTGGTCGAGAAGTCTATTGCATGAAGAGATTATTTGCTGGGCAATACCCAACCTATTACGCCATATGAGTGAAATCTTGGAATGTGTACACCATCAAGTCTAAAGAGGAGTTGTTTAAGGAATGATTCACTTTCATTGTCTTCTTAGTCCTCGTGTGTGGATATCTTTGATTTTTTCATACCTCTTGTTTCTCATCTATGTTGTTCATGTATGCTTTTCTGTCTCATCTTTAATCTCCCATGCATATACTTATTCTTCATTCATATGCACATTCTTTTCTTCAAGTGTCACCTTTCATTCGTGTCTCATATATCTTAGTTCATTTAAATATTCCTTTTTGTAAAAAATCAATTCTTTGTTTTCTTTATCCACGTTTGTACTAAAACAATTTAGAACAGGGTTTTTTTTTTTTTTTTTCATCTCTAACTACAAAGTCACTCCTTCAACTTATTGTTTCTTTTAGGAGTCATGTCATTCACCTCATGGTTGAGTTTATAAGATGATCTGACCAAATAAAACAATAATGCTGTAAATTATTTTTATTACTTTTCTTCATTTCCCTTGATTTTAATGTCACTTGGTAGTCTATAGGGGAGTTAGAGGCTAGGTGTATATTATCTTAAAGAGTTTCATGAAAAATTTTATGTTGATAGCAATTTACTTCTTTGAAGAATGAAAAAAAAAAACCTTTTTGAAAGTTATTCCCTTTTGAAGCAATAATTCAAAAAATAAAGCATAAATAGTGGGGCAAATTTTGGTTAAGGGTTTTATTTTTTCTTAAAAAAAAAAGTTTTAAGAATTCATTTCATAATCTCTTTATTTCTTTGGAGATTTTTTTTTTTATTTAGAAAAAAAACTAAAAGTTGTTCTCTTTGATACAATGCCCTGAAAAAAATCATAATTGAATACTAGGCAATTTGAAATTGAGATTTCCAAACAAAAGCTTTCTTAAAAAAATCAATTAAAGAAAATAGTTATGAGCATTTTTCCTTTTGTAGCCAAGTAGATCATCTCGTCTTAAGTGTTAAATTCATTGTTTTAAAACATAAACAAACACAAACAATTCAATTCCTACAAAATAAAAAGGGCAAAAAATCACAAAACTAAAAAATGGTAGTTTAGCGTTAACCCAGTCTGTTTCACAATTAGCGTTTACTCCTGACTTTTCAAAACTACAAAATGACAGTTTTGTGTTTACTTTGGGCTATATCATAGTTTAGCTCTATCCCTAGCTGTGTCAAAACTAGAAAATGGCAGTTTAGTGTGTTTCCCTAACTGTCTTAGAGTTTAGCATTTACCTTTGACTGTGTCAAAACTAAAAATGGCAGTTTACCATTCACTCCTGACTGTCACAGTTTGGCGTTTACCCCTGGCTATGTCAAAACTAAAAACGGTGGTTTGGCGTTAACCACTACTATGTCAAAACTAAAAAATTGTGGTTTGGCGTTTACCACTACTATGTCAAAACTAAAAATGGCAGCATATACCCTTGGGTGTGTCAAAATTTAAAATGACAGTTCAACGTTTACCCATGGTTGTCTCACAGTATAACGTTTACTCGTGATTGTGTCAAAACTAAAATATGTCAGCTTAGTGTTTACTCCTGACTCTCTCACAATTTAACATTTACCCCGATCGTGTTACAAAATAAAAATTTTTAAAAACATTCTTTTGGTTTATAGTTTACTTGTTAGTCATCTTTAATTTATGTTATTATTGTCTCAATTGTTTGCACATGTATAATGAAGAAATAAAATATTAAACAAATTAAGGTGTACGCCTTTATCCACCTTCTAATTCTATAAGGATGAGTGAAGGGGAGCAGACTGTGGATCCTTAAATTTGTCTGAAATTTTATTTCACCATTTTTATATGGTGCAATTTTGTGTTTTTTTTTTGTACCCCTAAATTATTACGAATAAAATTTGAAATACCAATGTGTCTTTCAAAAGAGCATGGGGGTCTTAACTTCCATGATTTGGAGGATTTCAATCAAGCACTTACAAAGTAGGTTTGGCTAGTCTTGACCTATTCATCTCTCTTATCGCCTGTTTTAGACCTCGTGATTTTGAGAGATTTTAAATCATAACAGATTTTAAATGAATTTTGTTGTTTGGTATTGCAAGAAAGCTATTTTAAAATCTTGAATGATTTCAATTCTTGTTTTTACTTTAAAAAATTCCTGACTAGAATGGTTAGATATCGTGGGATTTCACAGGATTTAAAAGTAAATTATTAATTTACGTTTGTCATATTCTAATTTTCGATTAATACATCATATTTAAAATTTTATATTAGTAAAATCTTAACTTTCTTTTATATTTAAAATTTTCGGTAATCGTCCAAACACACAATTTTAAATATATTAATTTTAAATTCTTTTTGGTTCTAAACAAAATAATTAATTGAAAATAATTTTTCAGATTTAAAATCACAGAATTTAAAATCATTTCTTAAACTTTCTTGAATACAAATGGACGGTTAGTTTCTAAGAATCTTAAAGGGTATTGTTTTCCTTGGACATCAATATTAGAGGCTAGAGATTCCCCTCCTCTTCTTTTTTCTGGTAGAGTTTTTTATGGGTTAAAGTTCTTCTTCAAATGTGTTTGCAGAGCAAAATTGGTAATGGTTTGTTAACTTTTGTTTTTTGAGACTCGTGGATCACACAACTCCATACTTTTTAAACCCCTCTATCATCATGTTCCTGATTTTCCTAATATGTTGTTGTTGGTGTGTCATTTTATTATTGTAGATCGTTATTGGGATTAGGCAAGTTTGAGGGTTGTTTTGATATGAATGGTTTTTATAATGTTCAAAGTGGTTATAAGTTATATGGATAGGTGTATGCATACGACTATTGTGTGCTTCTTCGGGTCCACATCATAGCTATATATGTGCACATTTATGATTGATTTGTAGACCTTCTGGTTATACACTATGATTAATGCACCTTCCTTCTTACGACTGATTTGTGGACTTTCACGTTACACACTATGACTGATGCATGTCCTTTCTGGTTCATGTTTACGACTAATTTGTGGACCTTCAGGTTACATACTATGATTGATAGGTGTTCCTTCGGAATCGCATTTATGACTGGTAGGTGACCCTTCTGGATCACGACGACTGATATGATATGAATGTACACCGATGCCTAGATAAATTAGTCAACAAGTAACCTAGAGGGTCCAGTAATGAGTCATTTACAAAATATTTTTATACTCATCATTTCTTTCCTTATGTTTTTCAAGTAATGACTATGGTGACGGGATCGTCTATTGGGTTGTGGGTACCTATACTTATGTAAAGGAAGTTATAAAATGTTTGTGAAATTGATGGAAAAGGTTAGAGATGTCTTAACTATAAAGCTATGTCGGGAATATGAAATGCGCATCTGATTGAACTATTTTGACCATTTTCTTTTTCTATCTATAAACATTTTGTTGGAGGAAATGATGTGAATAAGATATGAATAATACTAGCAAAATAATTACAACTTAATTGGATATAAAGAATTACAGTGTAAGCATATAAACATTGTATACAACAACAATTTTGAAACTCAGAAAGTAAGATAGATAGACTAACAAAGGCTAAGGTGAAATAACTACAAACTTATAAAATTCTCAAGATCTTATGGAAATATCAATAGATAGTCAAGGCACATTTTTTATAAGCATTGTCTTTGCACAGGCTACAAGTAGACTACAACAAACATGTCAGAAGATTAAAGTTTTACTATTAAATGGAAAAAAAAAGTTTCTAACTATCGGCGTCTATCAGTGATAGCCTTCTCTCTGTTTCTATCACTGATACATGTTGATGGACTTCTATCAACCTCTATCAAAGAAGATTAAAATTTTACTATTTTGTGTAAATAATTTTCTTTATTTTTCTATTTTTGAAAATCTCTATAGAATTAATTTACCTCAAATTTAACATCACGAGACTAGTTTCCATTTTTTTTTTTAAAAAAAAAGAATAATTTTCATTCACCAATTCTAACTCAAACAACAAAAGAAGCTGATTAAATTAGACAAAACATAATTAATAAACAACTATGTCACAAAAAAAAAAAAAAAACCATCCAGAATTATTTAGTCCTCATTTAATAACCATTTCATTTTTGTTTTTTGTTTTTTAAAATTGAGCCTATTTATTTCCCATTTCTTAAATGATTTGCATTACAATGACTGAATTCTTAACTAAATTTCAAAAACAAAAACAAGTTTTTTAAACCTACTTTTTTTTTAATTTTCAAATTTTGGATTGGATTTTAAAATATTGGTAAAAAATAGATAAAAATGAAGAAATTTGGAGTAGTGGTGTCTACAGGTTTAATTTTAAAAAATAAAAACTAAAAACTAAATGGTTACCAAATGAACCGTATTTCGTGGTTGAGATTTATGCTCCAAAAGTTGCATAATTAGTTTTTTTTTTTTTTTCTATTTAATAATTTGGGACATGGTATGTAAAACCCCAACCCTAATTACTTTAAGTAAGAGTAAGTAAGGAGATGTCTCCTAATGATTTAAATGAAGCCATATTTTAGGAGGGTTAGAGGATGGAAGCAAGAAGAAATAAGCTTTTATATAGCTAAGTGTAAACCTCGAATTCTAAGTTCCTAAACAAGTATGTTTAACCAAAGGAATGATATATTAAATAATTAATAAGTGAAAATTCTTGTTATTTATAGAAGTTGTGGAGAAAGGAAAAGAAAAACACATTAAATACAAAAACTAACTTATTGGTTTGGCACGTGGCAGTTAATCCTTGAATTCAGGAGGCGGCAGGAAGATTAAAAGGAAGAGAAACTTCGAAAGCTTGGTTTCAGCAATCTACATGAGAAAATTTAGTGAAACTGGTGTTATTTGAAAGTTGAGAGAATCTAGTTTTCAAGGTTATCTTGCCGAATAAAGATTGTTGGAGAAGAAGAACAAAAATTGATGAAATTAAAGAAGAGTCAAAATCTCGGGTTAATCAGGGCCCGAGGTAAAGATTGAAAGATCTAGGCCAAACTATAAGGAATGTTTGGCTGAAATTTTAAGGTAAGAAATTTAACTCAATTCTAACCATATTTGTAGAAGGAAGTTTCTTTAAAAGAGAATCTGTGCATAAGCAGACAGTTGCTTGGGAAGAACAAGCAAACAGCTCACCGTGGAGATTATAGCGAGATTTTGTGATGAGGATCTCGCTAATGAAGGAGATCTCGCTAATTTTGTGATGAGGATCTCGCTCTAGAAGGGAATCTCGCTAGAAATTGGGCTGAATCTCGCTGAAAAGGTGAGTATCGCTAGGATGAAAGGATCTCGCTCATGAGCATCTCGCTCATGAGGAGGATCTTGCTTATGAGAAGAATTCACTCATGATGAGAATCTCGCTGGTAAAGCTGTTTGATGATGAAAGTTCTATTTGAGGTATTTTGCTAGGAATTCTATGTAGTTTAATCAGAAATTATGTCCTTTCAGGCTGAGAAGAGCTAGGAGAGGCGTATAACTCGTTAAGAGACCAACGAGCTGTGAGTGACTACGTAATGAATTTATGTTTTAATGATTTAGAAACTATCATTTCTTTGAAGTTATTTCTCATGCCAAGTGT